>NW_027311887.1:1207500-1500000 GCF_040954645.1 Diabrotica undecimpunctata | reverse complement strand
ACTCGGACACGGACACACATACTTACACACGGACACACGCACGCACACACGCACACACACATACACTCACACACACACAAACACGTACACACGCACACACACACATACACTCTTCACCTCTTGACTCCTACCTATTAGTCGCCTCTTACGATAGGCAGGGCCTTCTTGCCTCGGTCGTGCTCTTATCTCTGCAAGCCGAACGGACACACACACACACACATACACACACACTCTCATACGCACACACACGCACATACGCACACACATATACACTCTTCACTACTCGACTCCTACCCATTAGTCGCCTCTTACGACAGGCAGGGCCTTCTTGCCACGGCCGTGTTCGTATCTCTGCGAGCCGACTGGACACACACACTCACACACACAAATACACACACACACTCACACATGCACACACACGCACACACGCACACTCACACACACATACACTCTTCAACTCTCGACTCCTACCCATTAGTCGCCTCTTACGACAGGCAGGGCCTTCTTGCCACGGCCGTGTTCTTATCTCTGCGAGCCGACTGGACACACACACACTCACACACACAAATACACACACACACTCACACACGCACACACACGCACACTCACACACACATACACTCTTCACCTCTCGACTCCTACCCATTAGTCGCCTCTTACGAAAGGCAGGGCCTTCTTGCCACGGCCGTGTTCTTATCTCTGAGAGCCGACTGGACACACACACACACTCACACACGCACACACACGCACACACGCACTTACACACATACACTCTTCACCACTCGACTCCTACGCATTAGTCGCCGCTTACGACAGGCAGGGCCTTCTTGGCACGGACGTGTCCTTATCACTGCGAGCCGACCGGACACACACACTCACACACGCACACACACACGCACACACGCACACACACACACACACACACACACACACATACACTTTTCACCTCTCGACTCCTACCCATTATTCTCCTATTACGACAGGCAGGGACTTCTTGCCACGGCCGTGTTCTTATCTCTGCAAGCCGAACGGACACACACACATACTCACACACGCACACACACACGCACACACGTACACACACACATACACTCTTCACCTCTCGACTCCTACCCATTAGTCGCCTCTCACGACAGGCAGGGCCTTCTTGCCACGGCCGTGTTCTCATTTCAGCGAGCTGACCGGACACACACACACACGCACACACAAACACACGCACACAGGCACAAACGCACACACGCAAACGCACACGCACACGCACACACTCTCCACCTCTCGAGTCCTATCCATTAGTCGCCTCTTAAGACAGGCAGAGCCTTCTTGCAACGAACGCATTCTTATCTCTGCGAGCCGAAAGGACACACACACACTCACACACAAACACACACACGCAAGCACACATACACTATTCACCTCTCGACTTCGGCCCATTATTCTCCTCTTACGACAGGCAGATACTTCTTGCCACGGCCGTGTTCTTATCTCTGCAAGCCGAACGGACACACACACATACTCACACACGCACACACACACGCACACACGTACACACACACATACACTCTACATCTCTCGACTCCTACCCATTAGTCGCCTCTTACGACAGGCAGGGCCTTCTTGCCACGGCCGTGTTCTCATTTCAGCGAGCTGACCGGACACACACACACACGCACACACAAACACACGCACACAGGCACAAACGCACACACGCAAACGCACACGCACACGCACACACTCTCCACCTCTCGAGTCCTATCCATTAGTCGCCTCTTAAGACAGGCAGAGCCTTCTTGCAACGAACGCATTCTTATCTCTGCAAGCCGAACGGACACACACACACGCACACACAAACACACACACACACGCACACACGCACACACACGCACCAATGCACACGCACACGCACACGCACACACTCTCCACCTCTCGACTCCTATCCATTAGCCGCCTCTTAAGACAGGTAGGGCCTTCTTGCCACGGCCGTAATCTTATCTCTGCGAGCCGAGCGGACAAACACACACACTCACACACACACACACACACACATACACTCTTCACCTCTCGACCCCTACCTTTTAGTCGCCTCTTACGAGAGGCAGGGCCTTCTTGCCCCGGCCGTATTCATATCTCTGCAAGCCGAACGGACACACACACTCATACACACACACTCACACACGCACAAACACACATACACGCACACACGCACACACACATACACTCTTCACCTCTCGACTCCTACCTATTAGTCGCCTCTTACGATAGGCAGGGCCTTCTTGCCTCGGTTGTGCTCTTATCTCTGCAAGCCGAACTAACAAACACACATACTCACACACGCACACACGCACACACGCACACACGCATACACACATACACTCTTCACCTCTCGACCCCTACCTTTTAGGCGCCTCTTACGAGAGGCAGGGCCTTCTTGCCCCGGCCGTATTCATATCTCTGCAAGCCGAACGGACACACACACACACATACACACACACACTCACACACACACACGCACATACGCACGCACACACGTACACACACATACATTCTTCACCTCTCTAATCCTACCTATTAGTCGCCTCTCACGACAGGCAGGGCCTTCTTGCCTCGGCCGTGTTCTTATTTCTGCAAGACGAACGGACACACACACATACTCACACACTCACACACACACGCACACACGCACACACACACATACACTCTTCACCTCTCTACTCCTACCTATTAGTCGCCTATTACGATAGGCAGGGCCTGCTTGCCTCGGTCGTGTTCTTATTTCTGCAAGCCGAACTAATACACACACATACTCACACACGCACACACACACACGCACACACGCACACACACACATACACTCTTCACCTTTCGACTCCTACTTATTAGTCGCCCATTACAAGAGGCAGGGCCTTCTTGCCTCTGCCGTATTTTTATCTCTGCAAGCCAAACAGACACACACACATACACACACACTTACACACGCACCCACACGCACACACTCTCCACCTCTCGACTCCTATCCATTAGTCGCCTCTTAAGACAGGCAGGGCCTTCTTGCCACAAACGTATACCTATCTCTGCGAGCCGAACGGACACACACACACACACACTTGCACACATACACACACACATACACGCTTCACCTCTCGACTCCTACCCCTTAGTCGCTCCTTACAGCAAGCATGGCCTTCTTGCCACGGACGTATTCTTATCTCTGCGAGCCGAAGGGATACACACACACATACACACACACACACACACGCACACACGCACACACACATACACTCTTCACCTCTTGACTCCTACCTATTAGTCGCCTCTTACGATAGGCAGGGCCTTCTTGCCTCGGTCGTGCTCTTATCTCTGCAAGCCGAACGGACACACACACTCACACACAAATACACACACACACTCACACATGCACACACACGCACACACGCACACTCACACACACATACACTCTTCACCTCTCGACTCCTACCCATTAGTCGCCTCTTACGACAGGCAGGGCCTTCTTGCCACGGCCGTGTTCGTATCTCTGCGAGCCGACTGGACACACACACTCACACACACAAATACACACATACACTCACACATGCACACACACGCACACACGCACACTTACACACACATACACTCTTCACCTCTCGACTCCTACCCATTAGTCGCCTCTTACGACAGGCAGGGCCTTCTTGCCACGGCCGTGTTCGTATCTCTGCGAGCCGACTGGACACACACACTCACACACACAAATACACACACACACTCACACATGCACACACAGGCACACACGCACACTCACACACACATACACTCCTCACCTCTCGACTCCTACCCATTAGTCGCCTCTTACGATAGGCAGGGCCATCTTGCCACGGCCGTGTTCTTATCTCTGCGAGCCGACTGGACACACACACACTCACACACACAAATACACACACACACTCACACACGCACACACACGCACACTCACACACACATACACTCTTCACCTCTCGACTCCTACCCATTAGTCGCCTCTTACGAAAGGCAGGGCCTTCTTGCCACGGCCGTGTTCTTATCTCTGAGAGCCGACTGGACACACACACACTCACACACGCACACACACGCACACACGCACTTACACACATACACTCTTCACCTCTAGACTCCTACGCATTAGTCGCCGCTTACGACAGGCAGGGCCTTCTTGGCACGGACGTGTCCTTATCACTGCGAGCCGACCGGACACACACACTCACACACGCACACACACACGCACACACGCACACACACACGTACACTCTTCACCTCTCGACCCCTACCTTTTAGTCGCCTCTTACGAGAGGCAGGGCCTTCTTGCCCCGGCCGTATTCATATCTCTGCAAGCCGAACGGACACACACACTCATACACACACACTCACACACGCACAAACACACATACACGCACACACGCACACGCACATACACTCTTCACCTCTCGACTCCTACCTATTAGTCGCCTCTTACGATAGGCAGGGCCTTCTTGCCTCGGTTGTGCTCTTATCTCTGCAAGCCGAACTAACAAACACACATACTCACACACGCACACACGCACACACGCATACACACATACACTCTTCACCTCTCGACTCCTACTTATTAGTCGCCCCTAACAAGAGGCAGGACCTTCTTGCCTCGGCCGTATTCTTATCTCTGCAAGCCAAACAGACACAAACATATACACACACACACACGCACACACACGCACGCACGCACACACACACACACACACTCTTCACCTCTCGACTCCTACCCGTTAGTTTACTCTTAACGACAGGCAGTGCCTTCTTGCCACGGCCGTGTTCTCATCTCTGCGAGCCGACCGGACACACACACACACTGACACACACACATACACACACACACTCACACACGCACGCACACACGCACACACACATACACTCTTCACCTCTCGACTCCTACCCATTATTCTCCTCTTACGACAGGCAGGGACTTCTTGCCACGGCCGTGTTTTTATCTCTGCAAGCCAAACGGACACACACACACACGCACACACACACACGCACACGCACACGCACAAGCACACACTCTCTACCTCTCGACTCCTATCCATTAGTCGCCTCTTACGACAGGCATGGCCTTCTTGCCACCGCTTTTTTCTTATCTCTGCGAGCGAAGGGACACACACACACACATACACACACACACTCACACACACACACGCACATACGCACGCACACACGTACACACACATACATTCTTCACCTCTCTAATCCTACCTATTAGTCGCCTCTCACGACAGGCAGGGCCTTCTTGCCTCGGCCGTGTTCTTATTTCTGCAAGACGAACGGACACACACACATACTCACACACTCACACACACACGCACACACGCACACACACACATACACTCTTCACCTCTCTACTCCTACCTATTAATCGCCTATTACGATAGGCAGGGCCTGCTTGCCTCGGTCGTGTTCTTATTTCTGCAAGCCGAACTAATACACACACATACTCACACACGCCCACACACACACACGCACACACGCACACACACACACATACACTCTTCACCTTTCGACTCCTACTTATTAGTCGCCCATTACAAGAGGCAGGGCCTTCTTGCCTCTGCCGTATTTTTATCTCTGCAAGCCAAACAGACACACACACATACACACACACACTTACACACGCACCCACACGCACACACTCTCCACCTCTCGACTCCTATCCATTAGTCGCCTCTTAAGACAGGCAGGGCCTTCTTGCCACAAACGTATACCTATCTCTGCGAGCCGAACGGACACACACACACACACTTGCACACATACACACACACACACATACACGCTTCACCTCTCGACTCCTACCCCTTAGTCGCTCCTTACAGCAAGCATGGCCTTCTTGCCACGGACGTATTCTTATCTCTGCGAGCCGAAGGGATACACACACACATACACACACACACACGCACACACGCACACACACACATACACACTTCACCTCTTGACTCCTACCTATTAGTCGCCTCTTACGATAGGCAGGGCCTTCTTGCCACGGCCGTGTTCGTATCTCTGCGAGCCGACTGGACACACACACAAATACACACATACACTCACACATGCACACACACGCACACACGCACACTCACACACACATACACTCTTCACCTCTCGACTCCTACCCATTAGTCGCCTCTTACGACAGGCAGGGCCTTCTTGCCACGGCCGTGTTCGTATCTCTGCGAGCCGACTGGACACACACACTCACACACACAAATACACTCACACACTCACACATGCACACACACGCACACACGCACACTCACACACACATACACTCTTCACCTCTCGACTTCTACCCATTAGTCGCCTCTTACGACAGGCAGGGCCTTCTTGCCACGGCCGTGTTCTTATCTCTGCGAGCCGACTGGACACACACACACTCACACACACAAATACACACACACACTCACACACGCACACACCCGCACACTCACACACACATACACTCTTCACCACTCGACTCCTACCCATTAGTCGCCTCTTACGACAGGCAGGGCCTTCTTGCCACGGCCGTGTTCGTATCTCTGCGAGCCGACTGGACACACACACTCACACACACAAATACACACACACACACTCACACATGCACACACACGCACACACGCACACTCACACACGCATACACTCCTCACCTCTCGACTCCTACCCATTAGTCGCCTCTTACGACAGGCAGGGCCTTCTTGCCACGGCCGTGTTCTTATCTCTGCGAGCCGACTGGACACACACACACTCACACACACATACACTCTTCACCTCTCGACTCCTACCCATTAGTCGCCTCTTACGAAAGGCAGGGCCTTCTTGCCACGGCCGTGTTCTTATCTCTGAGAGCCGACTGGACACACACACACTCACACATGCACACACGCACACACGCACTTACACACATACACTCTTCACCTCTCGACTCCTACGCATTAGTCGCCGCTTACGACAGGCAGGGCCTTCTTGGCACGGACGTGTCCTTATCACTGCGAGCCGACCGGACACACACACTCACACACGCACACACACACGCACACACGCACACACACACGTACACTCTTCACCTCTCGACTCCTACCCATTAGTTGCCTCTTACGACAGGCAGGCCTTCTTGCCTCGGCCGTATTCTAATCTCTGCGAGCCGAATAGACACGCATACATACACACACACACTTACACACGCACAAACACACACACACCCACACACGCACACACACACACATACACTCTTCACCTCTCGACTCCTACCAATTAGTCGCCACTTACGACAGGCAGGGCCCTCTTGCCTTGGCCGTATTCTTATCTCTGCAAGCCAAACGGACACATACACACTCACACACACAAGCACGCACACACGCACACACACGCACACACACAAAAACACTTTTCACCTCTCGACTCCTACCAATTAGTCGCCACTTACGACAGGCAGGGCATTCTTGCCTCGGCCGTATTCTTATCTCTGCAAGCCGAACGGACATATACACACTCACACACACACGCACGCACACACGCACACACACGCACACACACACACAAATACATTCTTCACCTCTCGACTCCTACCCATTAGTCGCCTCTTACGACAGGCATTGCCTTGTTGCCTCGGCCGTATTCTAATCTCTGCGAGCCGAATGGACACACACAAACATACACACACACTTACACACGCACAAACACACACACACCCACACACGCACACACTCGCGTACTCTCTTCACCTCTGGACTCCTACCCATTAGTCGCCTCTTACGACAGGCAGGGACTTCTTGCCACGGCTGTGTTCTTATCTCTGCAAGCCAAACGGACACACACACACGCACACACAAACACACGCACACAGGCACACACGCACACACGCACACACGCACACGCACACATTCTCCACCTCTCGATTCCTATCCATTAGTCGCCTCTTAAGACAGGCAGGGCCTTCTTGCCACGGACGTATTCTTATCTCTGCGAGCCGAAAGGACACACACACACACACGCACACACAAACACACGCACACAGGCACACACGCACACACGCACACGTACACGCACACGCACACACTCTCCACCTCTCGACTAATATCCATTAGTCGCCTCTTAAGACAGGCAGGGCGTTCTTGCCTCGGCCGTATTCTTATCTCTGCAAGCCAAACGGACACACACACACACATACACACACATACTCACACACGCACAAACACACGCACACACACAAAGACACATACACTCTTCACCTCTCGACTCCTATTCATTAGTCGCCTCTTACGACAGGCAGGGACTTCTTGCCACGGCCGTGTTCTTATCTTTGCGAGCCGAACGGACACACACACATACACACACACGCACACACACACGCACACACGCACTTACACACATACTCTCTTCACCTCTCGACTCCTACTTATTAGTCGCCCACTCTTCACATCTCGACTCCTACCCATTAGTCGCCCCGTACGATTTGCATCGCCTTCTTGTCACGGCTGTTTTCTTATCTCTGCGAGCCGAAGGGACACACACACACATACACACACACACACTCACAAACACACACACACACACGCACGCGCACACGCACACACACATACACTCACACACACACAAACACGCCCACACGCACACACACATACATTCTTCACCTCTCGACTCCTACCTATTAGTCGCCTCTTACGATAGGCAGGGCCTTCTTGCCTTGGCCGTGTTCTTATCACTGCAAGCCGAACGGACACACACACATACTCACACACGCACACACACACGCACACACGCACACACACATACACTTTTCACCTCTCGACTCCTACTTATTAGTCGCCCACTCTTCGCCTCTCGACTCCTATCCATTAGTCGCCCCGTACGATTTGCATCGCTTTCTTGCCACGGCTGTTTTCTTATCTCTGCGAGCCGAAGGGACACACACACATATATACACACACACTCACAAACACAAACACACGCACGCACACACGCACACACACATACACTCACACACACACAAACACGCCCACACGCACACACACATACATTCTTCACCTCTCGACTCCTACCTATTAGTCGCCTCTTACGATAGGCAGGGACTTCTTGCCACGGCCGTGTTCTTATCTCTGCAAGCCGAACGGACACACACACATACTCACACACGCACACACACACGCACACACGCACACACACATACACTCTTCACCTCTCGACTCCTACCTATTAGTCGCCCCTTACAACTGGCAGGGTCTTCTTGCCTTGGCCGTATTCTTACCTCTGCAAGCCAGACGGACACACACACATACACACACACACACGCACACACACGCACACACGCACACACACACACATACACTCTTCACCTCTCGACCCCTACCCATTAGTCGCCTCTTACGACAGGCAGGGCCTTCCTGCCACGGCCATGTTCTTATCTCTGCGAGCCGACCGGACAAACACACTCACACACACACATACAAGAACACACACACACACGCACGCACACACGCGCACACACACATATACACTCTCCACCTTTCGACTCCTATCCATTAGTCGCCTCTTAAGACAGGCATGACCTTCTTGCCACGGACGTATTCTTATCTCTGTAAGCCGAACGGACACACACACATACTCACACACGCACACACACACGCACACACGTACACACACACATACACTCTTCACCTCTCGACTCCTACCCATTAGTCGCCTCTTACGACAGGCAGGGACTTCTTGCCACGGCCGTGTTCTCATTTCAGCGAGCCGAACGGACACACACACACACGCACACACAAAAACACGCACACAGGCACAAACGCACACACGCAAACGCACACGCACACGCACACACTCTCCACCTCTCGAGTCCTATCCATTAGTCGCCTCTTAAGACAGGCAGAGCCTTCTTGCAACGAACGCATTCTTATCTCTGCGAGCCGAAAGGACATGCACACACACTCACACACAAACACACACACGCAAGCACACATACACTATTCACCTCTCGACTTCTACCCGTTATTCTCCTCTTACGACAGGCAGGGACTTCTTGCCACGGCCGTGTTCTTATCTCTGCAAGCCGAACGGACACACACACACGCACACACAAACACACACACACACACGCACACACGCACACACACGCACCCACGCACACGCACACGCACACGCACACGCACACGCACACGCACACACTCTCCACCTCTGGACTCCTATCCATTAGCCGCCTCTTAAGACAGGTAGGGCCTTCTTGCCACGGCCATAATCTTATCTCTGCGAGCCGAGCAGACAAACACACACACTCACACACACACACACACACACATACACTCTTCACCTCTCGACCCCTACCTTTTAGTCGCCTCTTACGAGAGGCAGGGCCTTCTTGCCTCGGCCGTATTCATATCTCTGCAAGCCGAACGGACACACACACTCATACACACACACTCACACACGCACAAACACACATACACGCACACACGCACACAAACATACACTCTTCACCTCTCGACTCCTACCCATTAGTCGCCTCTTACGACAGGCAAGGCCTTCTTGCCTCGGCCGTATTCTTATCTCTGCAAGCCGAACGGACACATACACACGCACACACACGCACACACACAAAAACACTTTTCACCTCTCGACTCCTACACATTAGTTGCCTCTTACGACAGGCATGGCCTTCTTGCCTCGGCCGTATTCTAATCTCTGCGAGCCGAATGGACACACACATACATACACACACACTTACACACGCACAAACACACACACACCCACACACGCACACACACACACACATACACTATTCACCTTTCGACTCCTACCTATTAGTCGCCCCTTACAAGAGAGAGGGCCTTCTTGCCTCGGCCGTATTCTTATCTCTGCAAGCCAAACAGACACACACACATACACACACACTTACACACGCACACACACGCACACACGCACACACACACGCACACACGCACACACACATACACTCTTCACCTCTCGACTCCTACCTATTAGTCGCCCCTTACAACTGGCAGGGTCTTCTTGCCTTGGCCGTATTCTTACCTCTGCAAGCCAGACGGACACACACACATACACACACACACACGCACACACACGCACACACGCACACACACACACATACACTCTTCACCTCTCGACCCCTACCCATTAGTCGCCTCTTACGACAGGCAGGGCCTTCCTGCCACGGCCATGTTCTTATCTCTGCGAGCCGACCGGACAAACACACTCACACACACACATACAAGAACACACACACACACGCACGCACACACGCGCACACACACATATACACTCTCCACCTTTCGACTCCTATCCATTAGTCGCCTCTTAAGACAGGCATGACCTTCTTGCCACGGACGTATTCTTATCTCTGCAAGCCGAACGGACACACACACATACTCACACACGCACACACACACGCACACACGTACACACACACATACACTCTTCACCTCTCGACTCCTACCCATTAGTCGCCTCTTACGACAGGCAGGGACTTCTTGCCACGGCCGTGTTCTCATTTCAGCGAGCCGAACGGACACACACACACACGCACACACAAAAACACGCACACAGGCACAAACGCACACACGCAAACGCACACGCACACGCACACACTCTCCACCTCTCGAGTCCTATCCATTAGTCGCCTCTTAAGACAGGCAGAGCCTTCTTGCAACGAACGCATTCTTATCTCTGCGAGCCGAAAGGACACGCACACACACTCACACACAAACACACACACGCAAGCACACATACACTATTCACCTCTCGACTTCTACCCATTATTCTCCTCTTACGACAGGCAGGGACTTCTTGCCACGGCCGTGTTCTTATCTCTGCAAGCCGAACGGACACACACACACGCACACACAAACACACACACACACACGCACACACGCACACACACGCACCCACGCACACGCACACGCACACGCACACGCACACGCACACGCACACACTCTCCACCTCTGGACTCCTATCCATTAGCCGCCTCTTAAGACAGGTAGGGCCTTCTTGCCACGGCCATAATCTTATCTCTGCGAGCCGAGCAGACAAACACACACACTCACACACACACACACACACATACACTCTTCACCTCTCGACCCCTACCTTTTAGTCGCCTCTTACGAGAGGCAGGGCCTTCTTGCCTCGGCCGTATTCATATCTCTGCAAGCCGAACGGACACACACACTCATACACACACACTCACACACGCACAAACACACATACACGCACACACGCACACAAACATACACTCTTCACCTCTCGACTCCTACCCATTAGTCGCCTCCTACGACAGGCAAGGCCTTCTTGCCTCGGCCGTATTCTTATCTCTGCAAGCCGAACGGACACATACACACGCACACACACGCACACACACAAAAACACTTTTCACCTCTCGACTCCTACACATTAGTTGCCTCTTACGACAGGCATGGCCTTCTTGCCTCGGCCGTATTCTAATCTCTGCGAGCCGAATGGACACACACATACATACACACACACTTACACACGCACAAACACACACACACCCACACACGCACACACACACACACATACACTATTCACCTTTCGACTCCTACCTATTAGTCGCCCCTTACAAGAGAGAGGGCCTTCTTGCCTCGGCCGTATTCTTATCTCTGCAAGCCAAACAGACACACACACATACACACACACTTACACACGCACACACACGCACACACGCACACACACACATACACTCTTCACCTCTCGACACCTACCAATTAGTCGCCACTTACGACAGGCAGGGCCTTCTTGCCTCGGCCGTATTCTTATCTCTGCAAGCTGAACGGACACACACACACTCACACACACACGCACGCACACACGCACACACACGCACACACACACACACACACAAATAAACTCTTCACCTCTCGACTCCTACCCATTAGTCGCCATTTACGACAGGCAGGGCCTTCTTGCCTCGGCCGTATTCTTATCTCTGCAAGCCGAACGGACACACACACACACTCACACACAGACGCACGCACACACGCACACACACGCACACACGCACACACACACATACACTCTTCACCTCTCGACTCCTACCCATTAGTCGCCTCTTAACGACGGGCAGTGCCTTCTTGCCACGGCCGTGTTCTCATCTCTGCGAGCCGACCGGACACACACACACACACTGACACACACACATACACACACACACTCACACACGCACGCACACACGCACACACATACATACACTCTTCACCTCTCGACTCCTACCCATTATTCTCCTCTTACGACAGGCAGGGACTTCTTGCCACGGCCGTGTTCTTATCTCTGCAAGCCAAACGGTCACACACACACTCACACACACACACGCACACGCACCCGCACACGCACACACTCTCCACCTCTCGACTCCTATCCATTAGTCGCCTCTTACGACAGGCATGGCCTTCTTGCCACCGCTTTTTTCTTATCTCTGCGAGCGAAGGGACACACACACACACACATACACACACACACTCACACACACATGCACACACGCACGCACACACGCACACACACATACACTCACACACACACAAACACGCACATACGCACACACATACACTCTTCACCTCTCGACTCCTACCCATTAGTCGCCTCTTACGAAAGGCAGGGCCTTCTTGCCACGGCCGTGTTCTTATCTCTGAGAGCCGACTGGACACACACACACACTCACACACGCACACACACGCACACACGCACTTACACACATACACTCTTCACCACTCGACTCCTACGCATTAGTCGCCGCTTACGACAGGCAGGGCCTTCTTGGCACGGCCGTGTTCTCATTTCAGCGAGCTGACCGGACACACACACACACGCACACACAAACACACGCACACAGGCACAAACGCACACACGCAAACGCACACGCACACGCACACACTCTCCACCTCTCGAGTCCTATCCATTAGTCGCCTCTTAAGACAGGCAGAGCCTTCTTGCAACGAACGCATTCTTATCTCTGCGAGCCGAAAGGACACACACACACACTCACACACAAACACACACACGCAAGCACACATACACTATTCACCTCTCGACTTCGGCCCATTATTCTCCTCTTACGACAGGCAGGGACTTCTTGCCACGGCCGTGTTTTTATCTCTGCAAGTTAAACGGACACACACACACACGCACACACACACACGCACACGCACACGCACACGCACACACTCTCCACCTCTCGACTCCTATCCATTAGTCGCCTCTTAAGACAGGCAGGGCCTTCTTGCCACAAACGTATACCTATCTCTGCGAGCCGAACGGACACACACACACACACTTGCACACATACACACACACACACACATACACGCTTCACCTCTCGACTCCTACCCCTTAGTCGCTCCTTACAGCAAGCATGGCCTTCTTGCCACGGACGTATTCTTATCTCTGCGAGCGCCGAAGGGATACACACACACATACACACACACACACACACGCACACACGCACACACACACATACACTCTTCACCTCTTGACTCCTACCTATTAGTCGCCTCTTACGATAGGCAGGGCCTTCTTGCCACGGCCGTGTTCGTATCTCTGCGAGCCGACTGGACACACACACTCACACACACAAATACACACATACACTCACACATGCACACACACGCACACACGCACACTCACACACACATACACTCTTCACCTCTCGACTCCTACCCATTAGTCGCCTCTTACGACAGGCAGGGCCTTCTTGCCACGGCCGTGTTCGTATCTCTGCGAGCCGACTGGACACACACACTCACACACACAAATACACTCACACACTCACACATGCACACACACGCACACACGCACACTCACACACACATACACTCTTCACCTCTCGACTTCTACCCATTAGTCGCCTCTTACGACAGGCAGGGCCTTCTTGCCACGGCCGTGTTCTTATCTCTGCGAGCCGACTGGACACACACACACTCACACACACAAATACACACACACACTCACACACGCACACACCCGCACACTCACACACACATACACTCTTCACCACTCGACTCCTACCCATTAGTCGCCTCTTACGACAGGCAGGGCCTTCTTGCCACGGCCGTGTTCGTATCTCTGCGAGCCGACTGGACACACACACTCACACAAACAAATACACACACACACACTCACACCTGCACACACACGCACACACGCACACTCACACACACATACACTCCTCACCTCTCGACTCCTACCCATTAGTCGCCTCTTGCGACAGGCAGGGCCTTCTTGCCACGGCCGTGTTCTTATCTCTGCGAGCCGACTGGACACACACACACTCACACACACATATACACACACACACTCACACACGCACACACACGCACACTCACACACACATACACTCTTCACCTCTCGACTCCTACCCATTAGTCGCCTCTTACGAAAGGCAGGGCCTTCTTGCCACGGCCGTGTTCTTATCTCTGAGAGCCGACTGGACACACACACACTCACACATGCACACACACGCACACACGCACTTACACACATACACTCTTCACCTCTCGACTCCTACGCATTAGTCGCCGCTTACGACAGGCAGGGCCTTCTTGGCACGGACGTGTCCTTATCACTGCGAGCCGACCGGACACACACACTCACACACGCACACACACACGCACACACGCACACACACACGTACACTCTTCACCTCTCGACTCCTACCCATTAGTTGCCTCTTACGACAGGCAGGCCTTCTTGCCTCGGCCGTATTCTAATCTCTGCGAGCCGAATGGACACGCATACATACACACACACACTTACACACGCACAAACACACACACACCCACACACGCACACACACACACACATACACTCTTCACCTCTCGACTCCTACCAATTAGTCGCCACTTACGACAGGCAGGGCCCTCTTGCCTTGGCCGTATTCTTATCTCTGCAAGCCGAACGGACACATACACACTCACACACACAAGCACGCACACACGCACACACACGCACACACACAAAAACACTTTTCACCTCTCGACTCCTACCAATTAGTCGCCACTTACGACAGGCAGGGCATTCTTGCCTCGGCCGTATTCTTATCTCTGCAAGCTGAACGGACATATACACACTCACACACACACGCACGCACACACGCACACACACGCACACACACACACAAATACATTCTTCACCTCTCGACTCCTACCCATTAGTCGCCTCTTACGACAGGCATTGCCTTGTTGCCTCGGCCGTATTCTAATCTCTGCGAGCCGAATGGACACACACAAACATACACACACACACTTACACACGCACAAACACACACGCACCCACACACGCACACACTCACGTACTCTCTTCACCTCTCGACTCCTACCCATTAGTCGCCTCTTACGACAGGCAGGGATTTCTTGCCACGGCCGTGTTCTTATCTCTGCAAGCCAAACGGACACACACACACGCACACACAAACACACGCACACAGGCACACACGCACACACGCACACACGCACACGCACACATTCTCCACCTCTCGATTCCTATCCATTAGTCGCCTCTTAAGACAGGCAGGGCCTTCTTGCCACGGACGTATTCTTATCTCTGCGAGCCGAAAGGACACACACACACACACGCACACACAAACACACGCACACAGGCACACACGCACACACGCACACGTACACGCACACGCACACACTCTCCACCTCTCGACTAATATCCATTAGTCGCCTCTTAAGACAGGCAGGGCGTTCTTGCCTCGGCCGTATTCTTATCTCTGCAAGCCAAACGGACACACACACACACACATACACACACATACTCACACACGCACAAACACACGCACACACACAAAGACACATACACTCTTCACCTCTCGACTCCTATTCATTAGTCGCCTCTTACGACAGGCAGGGACTTCTTGCCACGGCCGTGTTCTTATCTTTGCGAGCCGAACGGACACACACACATACACACACACGCACACACACACGCACACACGCACCCACACACATACTCTCTTCACCTCTCGACTCCTACTTATTAGTCGCCCACTCTTCACATCTCGACTCCTACCCATTAGTCGCCCCGTACGATTTGCATCGCCTTCTTGTCACGGCTGTTTTCTTATCTCTGCGAGCCGAAGGGACACACACACACATACATACACACACACTCACAAACACACACACACACACACGCACGCGCACACGCACACACACATACACTCACACACACACAAACACGCCCACACGCACACACACATACATTCTTCACCTCTCGACTCCTACCTATTAGTCGCCTCTTACGATAGGCAGGGCCTTCTTGCCTTGGCCGTGTTCTTATCACTGCAAGCCGAACGGACACACACACATACTCACACACGCACACACACACGCACACACGCACACACACATACACTCTTCACCTCTCGACTCCTACCTATTAGCCGCCCCTTACAACTGGCAGGGTCTTCTTGCCTTGGCCGTATTCTTACCTCTGCAAGCCGAACGGACACACACACATACTCACACACGCACACACACACGCACACATGCACACACACATACACTCTTCACCTCTCGACTCCTACCTATTAGTCGCCCCTTACAACTGGCAGGGTCTTCTTGCCTTGGCCGTATTCTTACCTCTGCAAGCCAGACGGACACACACACATACACACACACACGCACACACACGCACACACGCACACACACACACATACACTCTTCACCTCTCGACCCCTACCCATTAGTCGCCTCTTACGACAGGCAGGGCCTTCCTGCCACGGCCATGTTCTTATCTCTGCGAGCCGACCGGACAAACACACTCACACACACACATACAAGAACACACACACACACGCACGCACACACGCGCACACACACATATACACTCTCCACCTTTCGACTCCTATCCATTAGTCGCCTCTTAAGACAGGCATGACCTTCTTGCCACGGACGTATTCTTATCTCTGCAAGCCGAACGGACACACACACATACTCACACACGCACACACACACGCACACACGTACACACACACATACACTCTTCACCTCTCGACTCCTACCCATTAGTCGCCTCTTACGACAGGCAGGGACTTCTTGCCACGGCCGTGTTCTCATTTCAGCGAGCCGAACGGACACACACACACACGCACACACAAAAACACGCACACAGGCACAAACGCACACACGCAAACGCACACGCACACGCACACACTCTCCACCTCTCGAGTCCTATCCATTAGTCGCCTCTTAAGACAGGCAGAGCCTTCTTGCAACGAACGCATTCTTATCTCTGCGAGCCGAAAGGACACGCACACACACTCACACACAAACACACACACGCAAGCACACATACACTATTCACCTCTCGACTTCTACCCATTATTCTCCTCTTACGACAGGCAGGGACTTCTTGCCACGGCCGTGTTCTTATCTCTGCAAGCCGAACGGACACACACACACGCACACACAAACACACACACACACACGCACACACGCACACACACGCACCCACGCACACGCACACGCACACGCACACGCACACGCACACGCACACACTCTCCACCTCTCGACTCCTATCCATTAGCCGCCTCTTAAGACAGGTAGGGCCTTCTTGCCACGGCCGTAATCTTATCTCTGCGAGCCGAGCGGACAAACACACACACTCACACACACACACACACACATACACTCTTCACCTCTCGACCCCTACCTTTTAGTCGCCTCTTACGAGAGGCAGGGCCTTCTTGCCCCGGCCGTATTCATATCTCTGCAAGCCGAACGGACACACACACTCATACACACACACTCACACACGCACAAACACACATACACGCACACACGCACACAAACATACACTCTTCACCTCTCGACTCCTACCCATTAGTCGCCTCTTACGACAGGCAAGGCCTTCTTGCCTTGGCCGTATTCTTATCTCTGCAAGCCGAACGGACACATACACACGCACACACACGCACACACACAAAAACACTTTTCACCTCTCGACTCCTACACATTAGTTGCCTCTTACGACAGGCATGGCCTTCTTGCCTCGGCCGTATTCTAATCTCTGCGAGCCGAATGGACACACACATACATACACACACACTTACACACGCACAAACACACACACACCCACACACGCACACACACACACACATACACTATTCACCTTTCGACTCCTACCTATTAGTCGCCCCTTACAAGAGAGAGGGCCTTCTTGCCTCGGCCGTATTCTTATCTCTGCAAGCCAAACAGACACACACGCACACACGCACACACACACATACACTCTTCACCTCTCGACACCTACCAATTAGTCGCCACTTACGACAGGCAGGGCCTTCTTGCCTCGGCCGTATTCTTATCTCTGCAAGCCGAACGGACACACACACACTCACACACACACGCACGCACACACGCACACACACGCACACACACACACACACAAATACACTCTTCACCTCTCGACTCCTACCCATTAGTCGCCATTTACGACAGGCAGGGCCTTCTTGCCTCGGCCGTATTCTTATCTCTGCAAGCCGAACGGACACACACACACACTCACACACAGACGCACGCACACACGCACACACACGCACACACGCACACACACACATACACTCTTCACCTCTCGACTCCTACCCATTAGTCGCCTCTTAACGACAGGCAGTGCCTTCTTGCCACGGCCGTGTTCTCATCTCTGCGAGCCGACCGGACACACACACACACACTGACACACACACATACACACACACACTCACACACGCACGCACACACGCACACACATACATACACTCTTCACCTCTCGACTCCTACCCATTATTCTCCTCTTACGACAGGCAGGGACTTCTTGCCACGGCCGTGTTCTTATCTCTGCAAGCCAAACGGACACACACACACTCACACACACACACGCACACGCACCCGCACACGCACACACTCTCCACCTCTCGACTCCTATCCATTAGTCGCCTCTTACGACAGGCATGGCCTTCTTGCCACCGCTTTTTTCTTATCTCTGCGAGCGAAGGGACACACACACACACACATACACACACACACTCACACACACATGCACACACGCACGCACACACGCACACACACATACACTCACACACACACAAACACGCACATACGCACACACATACACTCTTCACCTCTCGACTCCTACCCATTAGTCGCCTCTTAGGAAAGGGAGGGCCTTCTTGCCACGGCCGTGTTCTTATCTCTGAGAGCCGACTGGACGCACACACACACTCACACACGCACACACACGCACACACGCACTTACACACATACACTCTTCACCACTCGACTCCTACGCATTAGTCGCCGCTTACGACAGGCAGGGCCTTCTTGGCACGGCCGTGTTCTCATTTCAGCGAGCTGACCGGACACACACACACACGCACACACAAACACACGCACACAGGCACAAACGCACACACGCAAACGCACACGCACACGCACACACTCTCCACCTCTCGAGTCCTATCCATTAGTCGCCTCTTAAGACAGGCAGAGCCTTCTTGCAACGAACGCATTCTTATCTCTGCGAGCCGAAAGGACACACACACACACTCACACACAAACACACACACGCAAGCACACATACACTATTCACCTCTCGACTTCGGCCCATTATTCTCCTCTTACGACAGGCAGGGACTTCTTGCCACGGCCGTGTTCTTATCTCTGCAAGCCGAACGGACACACACACACGCACACACAAACACACACACACGTACACACACGCACTTATGCACACGCACACGCACACGCACACACTCTCCACCTCTCGACTCCTATCCATTAGCCGCCTCTTAAGACAGGTAGGGCCTTCTTGCCACGGCCGTAATCTTATCTCTGCGAGCCGAGCGGACAAACAAACACACTCACACACACACACACACACACATACACTCTTCACCTCTCGACCCCTACCTTTTAGTCGCCTCTTACGAGAGGCAGGGCCTTCTTGCCCCGGCCGTATTCATATCTCTGCAAGCCGAACGGACACACACACTCATACACACACACTCACACACGCACAAACACACATACACGCACACACGCACACACACATACACTCTTCACCTCTCGACTCCTACCTATTAGTCGCCTCTTACGATAGGCAGGGCCTTCTTGCCTCGGTTGTGCTCTTATCTCCGCAAGCCGAACTAACAAACACACATACTCACACACGCACACACGCACACACGCATACACACATACACTCTTCACCTCTCGACTCCTACTTATTAGTCGCCCCTTACAAGAGGCAGGGCTTTCTTTCCTCGGCCGTATTCTTATCTCTGCAAGCCAAACAGACACAAACATATACACACACACACACGCACACACACGCACACACGCACACACACACACACATACACTCTTCACCTCTCGACTCCTACCCGTTAGTTGCCTCTTAACGACAGGCAGTGCCTTCTTGCCACGGCCGTGTTCTCATCTCTGCGAGCCGACCGGACACACACACACACTGACACACACACATACACACACACACTCACACACGCACGCACACACGCACACACACACATACACTCTTCACCTCTCGACTCCTACCCATTATTCTCCTCTTACGACAGGCAGGGACTTCTTGCCACGGCCGTGTTTTTATCTCTGCAAGCCAAGCGGACACACACACACACACGCACACACACACACACGCACACGCACACGCACACGCACACACTCTCCACCTCTCGACTCCTATCCATTAGTCGCCTCTTACGACAGGCATGGCCTTCTTGCCACCGCTTTTTTCTTATCTCTGCGAGCGAAGGGACACACACACACACATACACACACACACTCACACACACACGCACATACGCACGCACACACGTACACACACATACATTCTTCACCTCTCTAATCCTAACTATTAGTCGCCTCTCACGACAGGCAGGGCCTTCTTGCCTCGGCCGTGTTCTTATTTCTGCAAGACGAACGGACACACACACATACTCACACACTCACACACACACGCACACACGCACACACGCACACACACACATACACTCTTCACCTCTCTACTCCTACCTATTAGTCGCCTATTACGATAGGCAGGGCCTGCTTGCCTCGGTCGTGTTCTTATTTCTGCAAGCCGAACTAATACACACACGCACACACACACACACGCACACACGCACACACACACACACATACACTCTTCACATTTCGACTCCTACTTATTAGTCGCCCATTACAAGAGGCAGGGCCTTCTTGCCTCTGCCGTATTTTTATCTCTGCAAGCCAAACAGACACACACACATACACACACACTTACACACGCACCCACACGCACACACTCTCCACCTCTCGACTCCTATCCATTAGTAGCCTCTTAAGACAGGCAGGGCCTTCTTGCCACAAACGTATACCTATCTCTGCGAGCCGAACGGACACACACACACACACTTGCACACATACACACACACACATACACGCTTCACCTCTCGACTCCTACCCCTTAGTCGCTTCTTACAGCAAGCATGGCCTTCTTGCCACGGACGTATTCTTATCTCTGCGAGCCGAAGGGATACACACACACATACACACACACACACACACACACGCACACACGCACACACACACATACACTCTTCACCTCTTGACTCCTACCCATTATTCTCCTCTTACGACAGGCAGGGACTTCTTGCCACGGCCGTGTTTTTATCTCTGCAAGCCAAGCGGACACACACACACACACGCACACACACACACACGCACACGCACACGCACACGCACACACTCTCCACCTCTCGACTCCTATCCATTAGTCGCCTCTTACGACAGGCATGGCCTTCTTGCCACCGCTTTTTTCTTATCTCTGCGAGCGAAGGGACACACACACACACATACACACACACACTCACACACACACGCACATACGCACGCACACACGTACACACACATACATTCTTCACCTCTCTAATCCTAACTATTAGTCGCCTCTCACGACAGGCAGGGCCTTCTTGCCTCGGCCGTGTTCTTATTTCTGCAAGACGAACGGACACACACACATACTCACACACTCACACACACACGCACACACGCACACACGCACACACACACATACACTCTTCACCTCTCTACTCCTACCTATTAGTCGCCTATTACGATAGGCAGGGCCTGCTTGCCTCGGTCGTGTTCTTATTTCTGCAAGCCGAACTAATACACACACGCACACACACACACACGCACACACGCACACACACACACACATACACTCTTCACATTTCGACTCCTACTTATTAGTCGCCCATTACAAGAGGCAGGGCCTTCTTGCCTCTGCCGTATTTTTATCTCTGCAAGCCAAACAGACACACACACATACACACACACTTACACACGCACCCACACGCACACACTCTCCACCTCTCGACTCCTATCCATTAGTAGCCTCTTAAGACAGGCAGGGCCTTCTTGCCACAAACGTATACCTATCTCTGCGAGCCGAACGGACACACACACACACACTTGCACACATACACACACACACATACACGCTTCACCTCTCGACTCCTACCCCTTAGTCGCTTCTTACAGCAAGCATGGCCTTCTTGCCACGGACGTATTCTTATCTCTGCGAGCCGAAGGGATACACACACACATACACACACACACACACACACACGCACACACGCACACACACACATACACTCTTCACCTCTTGACTCCTACCTATTAGTCGCCTCTTCCGATAGGCAGGGCCTTCTTGCCTCGGTCGTGCTCTTATCTCTGCAAGCCGAACGGACACACACACTCACACACAAATACACACACACACTCACACATGCACACACACACACACACGCACACTCACCCACACATACACTCTTCACCTCTCGACTCCTACCCATTAGTCGCCACTTACGACAGGCAGGGCCTTCTTGCCACGGCCGTGTTCGTATCTCTGCGAGCCGACTGGACACACACACACTCACACACACAAATACACACACACACTCACACATGCACACACACGCACACACGCACACTCACACACACATACACTCTTCACCTCTCGACTCCTACCCAATAGTCGCCTCTTACGACAGGCAGGGCCTTCTTGCCAAGGCCGTGTTCGTATCTCTGCGAGCCGACTGGACACACACACTCACACACACAAATACACACACACACTCACACATGCACACACACGCACACACGCACACTCACACACACATACACTCTTCACCTCTCGACTTCTACCCATTAGTCGCCTCTTACGACAGGCAGGGCCTTCTTGCCACGGCCGTGTTCTTATCTCTGCGAGCCGACTGGACACACACACACTCACACACACAAATACACACACACACTCACACACGCACACACACGCACACTCACACACACATACACTCTTCACCACTCGACTCCTACCCATTAGTCGCCTCTTACGACAGGCAGGGCCTTCTTGCCACGGCTGTGTTCGTATCTCTGCGAGCCGACTGGACACACACACTCACACACACAAATACACACACACACTCACACATGCACACACACGCACACACGCACACTCACACACACATACACTCTTCACCTCTCGACTCCTACCCATTAGTCGCCTCTTACGACAGGCAGGGCCTTCTTGCCACGGCCGTGTTCTTATCTCTGCGAGCCGACTGGACACACACACACTCACACACACAAATACACACACACACTCACACACGCACACACACGCACACTCACACACACATACACTCTTCACCTCTCGACTCCTACCCATTAGTCGCCTCTTACGAAAGGCAGGGCCTTCTTTCCACAGCCGTGTTCTTTTCTCTGAGAGCCGACTGGACACACACACACACTTACACACGCACACACACGCACACACGCACTTACACACATACACTCTTCACCTCTCGACTCCTACGCATTAGTCGCCGCTTACGACAGGCAGGGCCTTCTTGGCACGGACGTGTCCTTATCACTGCGAGCCGACCGGACACACACACTCAAACACGCACACACACACGCACACACACACGTACACTCTTCACCTCTCGACTCCTACCCATTAGTTGCCTCTTACGACAGGCATGGCCTTCTTGCCTCGGCCGTATTCTAATCTCTGCGAGCCGAATGGACACGCATACATACACACACACACTTACACACGCACAAACACACACACACCCACACACGCACACACACACACACATACACTCTTCACCTCTCGACTCCTACCAATTAGTCGCCACTTACGACAGGCAGGGCCCTCTTGCCTTGGCCGTATTCTTATCTCTGCAAGCCGAACGGACACATACACACTCACACACACAAGCACGCACACACGCACACACACGCACACACACAAAAACACTTTTCACCTCTCGACTCCTACCAATTAGTCGCCACTTACGACAGGCAGGGCATTCTTGCCTCGGCCGTATTCTTATCTCTGCAAGCCGAACGGACATATACACACTCACACACACACGCACGCACACACGCACACACACGCACACAAACACACAAATACATTCTTCACCTCTCGACTCCTACCCATTAGTCGCCCCTTACGACTGGCATTGCCTTGTTGCCTCGGCCGTATTCTAATCTCTGCGAGCCGAATGGACACACACAAACATACACACACACACTTACACACGCACAAACACACACACACCCACACACGCACACACTCACGTACTCTCTTCACCTCTCGACTCCTACCCATTAGTCGCCTCTTACGACAGGCAGGGACTTCTTGCCACGGCCGTGTTCTTATCTCTGCAAGCCGAACGGACACACACACACGCACACACAAACACACGCACACAGGCACACACGCACACACGCACACACGCACACGCACACATTCTCCACCTCTCGATTCCTATCTATTAGTCGCCTCTTAAGACAGGCAGGGCCTTCTTGCCACGGACGTATTCTTATCTCTGCGAGCCGAAAGGACACACACACACACACGCACACACAAACACACGCACACAGGCACACACGCACACACGCACACGTACACGCACACGCACACACTCTCCACCTCTCGACTAATATCCATTAGTCGCCTCTTAAGACAGGCAGGGCGTTCTTGCCTCGGCCGTATTCTTATCACTGCAAGCCAAACGGACACACACACACACATACACACACACATACTCACACACGCACAAACACACGCACACACACAAAGACACATACACTCTTCACCTCTCGACTCCTATTCATTAGTCGCCTCTTACGACAGGCAGGGACTTCTTGCCACGGCCGTGTTCTTATCTTTGCGAGCCTAACGGACACACACACATACACACACACGCACACACACGCACACACGCACCCACACACATACTCTCTTCACCTCTCGACTCCTACTTATTAGTCGCCCACTCTTCACATCTCGACTCCTACCCATTAGTAGCCCCGTACGATTTGCATCGCCTTCTTGCCACGGCTGTTTTCTTATCTCTGCGAGCCGAAGGGACACACACACATACATACACACACACTCACAAACACACACACACACACACGCACGCGCACACGCACACACACATACACTCACACACACACAAACACGCCCACACGCACACACACATACATTCTTCACCTCTCGACTCCTACCTATTAGTCGCCTCTTACGATAGGCAGGGCCTTCTTGCCTTGGCCGTGTTCTTATCACTGCAAGCCGAACGGACACACACACATACTCACACACACACTCACAAACACACACACACACGCACGCACACACGCACACACACATACACTCACACACACACAAACACGCCCACACGCACACACACATACATTCTTCACCTCTCGACTCCTACCTATTAGTCGCCTCTTACGATAGGCAGGGCCTTCTTGCCTCGGTCGTCTTTTTATCTCTGCAAGCCGAACTAACACACACACATACTCACACACGCACACACACACGCACACACGCACACACACATACACTTTTCACCTCTCGACTCCTACTTATTAGTCGCCCACTTTTCACCTCTCGACTCCTACTTATTAGTCGCCCACTCTTCGCCTCTCGACTCCTATCCATTAGTCGCCCACACACACACACACGCACACACGCACACACACATACACTTTTCACCTCTCGACTCCTACTTATTAGTCGCCCACTCTTCGCCTCTCGAATCCTATCCATTAGTCGCCCCGTACGATTTGCATCGCTTTCTTGCCACGGCTGTTTTCTTATCTCTGCGAGCCGAAGGGACACACACACATACATACACACACACTCACAAACACACACACACACGCACGCACACACGCACACACACATACACTCACACACACACAAACACGCCCACACGCACACACACATACATTCTTCACCTCTCGACTCCTACCTATTAGTCGCCTCTTACGATAGGCAGGGCCTTCTTGCCTCGGTCGTCTTTTTATCTCTGCAAGCCGAACTAACACACACACATACTCACACACGCACACACACACGCACACACGCACACACACATACACTTTTCACCTCTCGACTCCTACTTATTAGTCGCCCACTTTTCACCTCTCGACTCCTACTTATTAGTCGCCCACTCTTCGCCTCTCGACTCCTATCCATTAGTCGCCCACACACACACACACGCACACACGCACACACACGCACCCACACACACGCACACGCACACGCACACGCACACACTCTCCACCTCTCGACTCCTATCCATTAGCCGCCTCTTAAGACAGGTAGGGCCTTCTTGCCACGGCCGTAATCTTATCTCTGCGAGCCGAGCGGACAAACACACACACTCACACACACACACACACACACATACACTCTTCACCTCTCGACCCCTACCTTTTAGTCGCCTCTTACGAGAGGCAGGGCCTTCTTGCCCCGGCCGTATTCATATCTCTGCAAGCCGAACGGACACACACACTCATACACACACACTCACACACGCACAAACACATACACTTTTCACCTCTCGACTCCTACTTATTAGTCGCCCACTTTTCACCTCTCGACTCCTACTTATTAGTCGCCCACTCTTCGCCTCTCGACTCCTATCCATTAGTCGCCCACACACACACACACGCACACACGCACACACACATACACTCACACACACACAAACACGCCCACACGCACACACACATACATTCTTCACCTCTCGACTCCTACCTATTAGTCGCCTCTTACGATAGGCAGGGCCTTCTTGCCTCGGTCGTGTTTATATCTCTGCAAGCCGAACTAACACACACACATACTCACACACGCACACACACACGCACACACGCACACACACATACACTTTTCACCTCTCGACTCCTACTTATTAGTCGCCCACTTTTCACCTCTCGACTCCTACTTATTAGTCGCCCACTCTTCGCCTCTCGACTCCTATCCATTAGTCGCCCACACACACACACACGCACACACGCACACACACGCACCCACGCACACGCTCACGCACACGCACACGCACACACTCTCCACCTCTCGACTCCTATCCATTAGCCGCCTCTTAAGACAGGTAGGGCCTTCTTGCCACGGCCGTAATCTTATCTCTGCGAGCCGAGCGGACAAACACACACACTCACACACACACACACACATACACTCTTCACCTCTCGACCCCTACCTTTTAGTCGCCTCTTACGATAGGCAGGGCCTTCTTGCCTCGGTCGTGTTTTTATCTCTGCAAGCTGAACTAACACACACACATACTCACACACGCACACACACACGCACACACGCACACACACATACATTTTTCACCTCTCGACTCCTACTTATTAGTCGCCCACTTTTCACCTCTCGACTCCTACTTATTAGTCGCCCACTCTTCGCCTCTCGACTCCTATCCATTAGTCGCCCACACACACACACACGCACACACGCACACACACGCACCCACGCACACGCACACGCACAAGCACACGCACACGCACACACTCTCCACCTCTCGACTCCTATCCATTAGCCGCCTCTTAAGACAGGTAGGGCCTTCTTGCCACGGCCGTAATTTATCTCTGCGAGCCGAGCGGACAAACACACACACGCACACACGCACACAAACATACACTCTTCACCTCTCGACTCCTACCCATTAGTCGCCTCTTACGACAGGCAAGGCCTTCTTGCCTCGGCCGTATTCTTATCTCTGCAAGCCGAACGGACACATACACACGCACACACACGCACACACACAAAAACACTTTTCACCTCTCGACTCCTACCCATTAGTTGCCTCTTACGACAGGCATGGCCTTCTTGCCTCGGCCGTATTCTAATCTCTGCGTGCCGAATGGACACACACATACATACACACACACTTACACACGCACAAACACACACACACCCACACACGCACACACACACACACACATACACTATTCACCTTTCGACTCCTACCTATTAGTCGCCCCTTACAAGAGAGAGGGCCTTCTTGCCTCGGCCGTATTCTTATCTCTGCAAGCCAAACAGACACACACACATACACACACACACTTACACACGCACACACACGCACACACGCACACACACACATACACTCTTCACCTCTCGACTCCTACCAATTAGTCGCCACTTACGACAGGCAGGGCCTTCTTGCCTCGGCCGTATTCTTATCTCTGCAAGCCGAACGGACACACACACACTCACACACACACGCACGCACACACGCACACACACGCACACACACACACACACACACACAAATACACTCTTCACCTCTCGACTCCTACCCATTAGTCGCCACTTACGACAGGCAGGGCCTTCTTGCCTCGGCCGTATTCTTATCTCTGCAAGCCGAACGGACACACACACACTCACACACAGACGCACGCACACACGCACACACACGCACACACGCACACACACACATGCACTCTTCACCTCTCGACTCCTACCAATTAGTCGCCACTTACGACAGGCAGGGCCTTCTTGCCTCGGCCGTATTCTTATCTCTGCAAGCCGAACGGACACACACACACTCACACACACACGCACGCTCACACGCACACCCACGCACACACGCACACACACACATACACTCTTCACCTCTCGACTCCTACCTATTAGTCGCCTCTTACGATAGGCAGGGCCTTCTTGCCTCGGTTGTGCTCTTATCTCTGCAAGCCGAACTAACACACACACATACTCACACACGCACACACGCATACACACATACACTCTTCACCTCTCGACTCCTACTTATTAGTCGCCCCTTACAAGAGGCAGGACCTTCTTGCCTCGGCCGTATTCTTATCTCTGCAAGCCAAACAGACACACACACATACACACACACGCACACACACGCACACACGCACACACACACATACACTCTTCACCTCTCGACTCCTACCCATTAGTCGCCTCTTAACGACAGGCAGTGCCTTCTTGCCACGGCCGTGTTCTCATCTCTGCGAGCCGACCGGACACACACACACACACTGACACACACACATACACACACACACTCACACACGCACGCACACACGCACACACATACATACACTCTTCACCTCTCGACTCCTACCAATTATTCTCCTCTTACGACAGGCAGGGACTTCTTGCCACGGCCGTGTTCTTATCTCTGCAAGCCAAACAGACACACACACACTCACACACCCACACACGCACACGCATCCGCACACGCACACACTCTCCACCTCTCGACTCCTATCCATTAGTCGCCTCTTACGACAGGCATGGCCTTCTTGCCACCGCTTTTTTCTTATCTCTGCGAGCGAAGGGACACACACACACACACATACACACACACACTCACACACACATGCACACACGCACGCACACACGCACACACACATACACTCACACACACAAACACGCACATAAGCACACACATACATTCTTCACCTCTCTAATCCTACCTATTAGTCGCCTCTCACGACAGGCAGGGCCTTCTGGCCTCGGCCGTATTCTTATCTCTGCAAGCCAAACAGACACACACACATACACACACACTTACACACGCACACACACGCACACACGCACACACACACATACACTCTTCACCTCTCGACACCTACCAATTAGTCGCCACTTACGACAGGCAGGGCCTTCTTGCCGCGGCCGTATTCTTATCTCTGCAAGCCGAACGGACACACACACACTCACACACACACGCACGCACACACGCACACACACGCACACACACACACACAAATAAACTCTTCACCTCTCGACTCCTACCCATTAGTCGCCACTTACGACAGGCAGGGCTTTCTTGCCTCGGCCGTATTCTTATCTCTGCAAGCCGAACGGACGCACACACTCACACACACACGCACGCACACACGCACACACACGCACACACGCACACACACATATACACTCTTCACCTCTCGACTCCTACCAATTAGTCGCCACCTACGACAGGCAGGGCCTTCTTGCCTCGGCCGTATTCTTATCTCTGCAAGCCGAACGGACACACACACATACTCACACACACACGCACGCTCACACGCACACACACGCACACACGCACACACACATACACTCTTCACCTCTCGACTCCTACCTATTAGTCGCCTCTTACGATAGGCAGGGCCTTCTTGCCTCGGTTGTGCTCTTATCTCTGCAAGCCGAACTAACAAACACACATACTCACACACACATACACGCACACACGCATACACACATACACTCTTCACCTCTCGACTCCTACTTATTAGTCGCCCCTTACAAGAGGCAGGGCCTTCTTGCCTCAGCCGTATTCTTATCTCTGCAAGCCAAACAGACACAAACATATACACACACACACACACGCACACACACGCACACACACGCACACACGCACACACACACATACACTCTTCACCTCTCGACTCCTACCCATTAGTTGCCTCTTAACGACAGGCAGTGCCTTCTTGCCACGGCCGTGTTCTCATCTCTGCGAGCCGACCGGACACACACACACACTGACACACACACATACACACACACACACGCACGCACACACGCACACACACATACACTCTTCACCTCTCGACTCCTACCCATTATTCTCCTCTTACGACAGGCAGAGACTTCTTGCCACGGCCGTGTTTTTATCTCTGCAAGCCAAACGGACACACACACACACGCACACACACACACACGCACACGCACACGCACACGCACACGCACACACTCTATACCTCTCGACTCCTATCCATTAGTCGCCTCTTACGACAGGCATGGCCTTCTTGCCACCGCTTTTTTCTTATCTCTGCGAGCGAAGGGACACACACACACACATACACACACACACTCACACACACACACGCACATACGCACGCACACACGCACACACATATACATTCTTCACCTCTCTAATCCTACCTATTAGTCGCCTCTCACGACAGGCAGGGCCTTCTTGCCTCAGCCGTGTTCTTATTTCTGCAAGACGAACGGACACGGACACACATACTTACACACGGACACACGCAGGCACACACGCACACACACATACACTCACACACACACAAACACGTACACACGCACACACACATACATTCTTCACCTCTCGACTCCTACCTATTAGTCGCCTATTACGATAGGCAGGGCCTGCTTGCCTCGGTCGTGTTCTTATTTCTGCAAGCCGAACTAAAACACACACATACTCACACACGCACACACACACGCACACACGCACACACACACACATACACTCTTCACCTCTCGACTCCTACTTATTAGTCGCCCATTACAAGAGGCAGGGCCTTCTTGCCTCTGCCGTATTTTTATCTCTGCAAGCCAAACAGACACACACACATACACACACACTTACACACGCACCCACACGCACACGCACACGCACACACTCTTCACCTTTCGACTCCTATCCATTAGTCGCCTCTTAAGACAGGCAGGGCCTTCTTGCCACGGACGTATACCTATCTCTGCGAGCCGAACAGACACACACACACACACACTTGCACACATACACACATACACGCTTCACCTCTCGACTCCTACCCATTAGTCGCTCCTTACAGCAAGCATGGCCTTCTTGCCACGGACGTATTCTTATCTCTGCGAGCCGAAGGGATACACACACACATACACGCACACACACGCACACACGCACACACACACATACACTCTTCACCTTTGGACTCCTACCTATTAGTCGCCTCTTACGATAGGCAGGGCCTTCTTGCCTCGGTCGTGCTCTTATCTCTGCAAGCCGAACGGACACACACACACACATACACACACACTCTCACACGCACACACACGCACATACGCACACACATATACACTCTTCACTACTCGACTCCTACCCATTAGTCGCCTCTTACGACAGGCAGGGCCTTCTTGCCACGGCCGTGTTCGTATCTCTGCGAGCCGACTGGACACACACACTCACACACACAAATACACACACACACTCACACATGCACACACACGCACACACGCACACTCACACCCACATACACTCTTCACCTCTCGACTCCTACCCATTACTCGCCTCTTACGACAGGCAGGGCCTTCTTGCCTCGGCCGTATTCTTATCTCTGCAAGCCGAACGGACGCACACACTCACACACACACGCACGCACACACGCACACACACGCACACACGCACACACACATATACACTCTTCACCTCTCGACTCCTACCAATTAGTCGCCACTTACGACAGGCAGGGCCTTCTTGCCTCGGCCGTATTCTTATCTCTGCAAGCCGAACGGACACACACACATACTCACACACACACGCACGCTCACACGCACACACACGCACACACGCACACACACATACACTCTTCACCTCTCGACTCCTACCTATTAGTCGCCTCTTACGATAGGCAGGGCCTTTTTGCCTCGGTTGTGCTCTTATCTCTGCAAGCCGAACTAACAAACACACATACTCACACACGCACACACGCACACACGCATACACACATACACTCTTCACCTCTCGACTCCTACTTATTAGTCGCCCCTTACAAGAGGCAGGGCCTTCTTGCCTCGTCCGTATTCTTATCTCTGCAAGCCAAACAGACACAAACATATACACACACACACACGCACACACACGCACACACGCACACACACACACATACACTCTTCACCTCTCGACTCCTACCCATTAGTTGCCTCTTAACGACAGGCAGTGCCTTCTTGCCACGGCCGTGTTCTCATCTCTGCGAGCCGACCGGACACACACACACACTGACACACACACATACACACACACACTCACACACGCACGCACACACGCACACACACATACACTCTTCACCTCTCGACTCCTACCCATTATTCTCCTCTTACGACAGGCAGGGACTTCTTGCCACGGCCGTGTTTTTATCTCTGCAAGCCAAACGGACACACACACACACGCACACACACACACGCACACGCACACGCACACGCACACGCACACACTCTCCACCTCTCGACTCCTATCCATTAGTCGCCTCTTACGACAGGCATGGCCTTCTTGCCACCGCTTTTTTCTTATCTCTGCGAGCGAAGGGACACACACACACACATACACACACACTCACACACACACACGCACATACGCACGCACACACGCACACACACACATACATTCTTCACCTCTCTAATCCTACCTATTAGTCGCCTCTCACGACAGGCAGGGCCTTCTTGCCTCGGCCGTGTTCTTATTTCTGCAAGACGAACGGACACGGACACACATACTTACACACGGACACACGCACGCACACACGCACACACACATACACTCACACACACACAAACACGTACACACGCACACACACATACATTCTTCACCTCTCGACTCCTACCTATTAGTCGCCACTTACGACAGGCAGGGCCTTCTTGCCTTGGGGGTGTTCTTATCTCTGCCAGCCGAACGGACACACACACATACTCACACACTCACACACACACGCACACACGCACACACACATACACTCTTCACCTCTCGACTCCTACCTATTAGTCGCCTATTACGATAGGCAGGGCCTGCTTGCCTCGGTCGTGTTCTTATTTCTGCAAGCCGAACTAATACACACACATACTCACACACGCACACACACACGCACTCACGCACACACACACACACATACACTCTTCACCTCTCGACTCCTACTTATTAGTCGCCCATTACAAGAGGCAGGGCCTTCTTGCCTCTGCCGTATTTTTATCTCTGCAAGCCAAACAGACACACACACATACACACACACTTACACACGCACCAACACGCACACGCACACGCACACACTCTCCACCTCTCGACTCCTATCCATTAGTCGCCTCTTAAGACAGGCAGGGCCTTCTTGCCACGGACGTATACCTATCTCTGCAAGCCGAACGGACACACACACACACACTTGCACACATACACACATACACGCTTCACCTCTCGACTCCTACCCATTAGTCGCTCCTTACAGCAAGCATGGCCTTCTTGCCACGGACGTATTCTTATCTCTGCGAGCCGAAGGGATACACACACACATACACACACACACGCACACACGCACACACACACATACACTCTTCACCTCTTGACTCCTACCTATTAGTCGCCTCTTACGATAGGCAGGGCCTTCTTGCCTCGGTCGTGCTCTTATCTCTGCAAGCCGAACGGACACACACACACATACACACACACTCTCACACGCACACACACGCACATACGCACACACATATACACTCTTCACCACTCGACTCCTACCCATTAGTCGCCTCTTACGACAGGCAGGGCCTTCTTGCCACGGCCGTGTTCGTATCTCTGCGAGCCGACTGGAAACACACACTCACACACACAAATACACACACACACTCACACACGCACACACACGCACACTCACACACATATACACTCTTCACTTCTCGACTCCTACCAATTAGTCGCCTCTTACGAAAGGCAGTGCCTTCTTGCCACGGCCGTGTTCTTATCTCTAAGAGCCGACTGGACACACACACACACTCACACACGCACACACACGCACACACGCACACACACACATACACTCTTCACCTCTCGACTCCTACCCATTAGTTGCCTCTTACGACAGGCATGGCCTTCTTGCCTCGGCCGTATTCTAATCTCTGCGAGCCGAATGGACACGCATACATACACACACACACACTTACACACGCACAAACACACACACACCCACACACGCACACACACACACACACATACACTCTTCACCTCTCGACTCCTACCAATTAGTCGCCACTTACGACAGTCAGGGCCTTCTTGCCTCGGCCATATTCTTATCTCTGCAAGCCGAACGGACACATACACACTCACACACACAAGCACGCACACACGCACACACACGCACACACACAAAAACACTTTTCACCTCTCGACTCCTACCAATTAGTCGCCACTTACGACAGGCAGGGCATTCTTGCCTCGGCCGTATTCTTATCTCTGCAAGCCGAACGGACATATACACACTCACACACACACGCACGCACACACGCACACACAAGCACACACACACACAAATACATTCTTCACCTCTCGACTCCTACCCATTAGTCGCCTCTTACGACAGGTATTGCCTTGTTGCCTCGGCCGTATTCTAATCTCTGCGAGCCGAATGGACACACACAAACATACACATACACACTTACACACGCACAAACACACACACCCACACACGCACACACTCACGTACTCTCTTCACCTCTCGACTCCTACCCATTAGTCGCCTCTTACGACAGGCAGGGACTTCTTGCCACGGCCGTGTTCTTATCTCTGCAAGCCGAACGGACACACACACACACGCACACACAAACACACGCACACAGGCACACACGCACACAGGCACACACGCACTCACGCACACGCACACATTCTCCACCTCTCGATTCCTATCCATTAGTCGCCTCTTAAGACAGGCAGGGCCTTCTTGCCACGGACGTATTCTTATCTCTGCGAGCCGAAAGGACACACACACACACACGAACACACAAACACACGCATACAGGCACACACGCACACACGCACACGTACACGCACACGCACACACTCTCCACCTCTCGACTAATATCCATTAGTCGCCTCTTAAGACAGGCAGGGCGTTCTTGCCTCGGCCGTATTCTTATCTCTGCAAGCCAAACGGACACACACACACACACACGCACACACAAACACACGCACACAGGCACACACGCACTCACGCACACGCACACATTCTCCACCTCTCGATTCCTATCCATTAGTCGCCTCTTAAGACAGGCAGGGCCTTCTTGCCACGGACGTATTCTTATCTCTGCGAGCCGAAAGGACACACACACACACACGCACACACAAACACACGCACACAGGCACACACGCACACACGCACACGTACACGCACACGCACACACTCTCCACCTCTCGACTAATATCCATTAGTCGCCTCTTAAGACAGGCAGGGCGTTCTTGCCTCGGCCGTATTCTTATCTCTGCAAGCCAAACGGACACACACACACACACACATACACACACACATACACACACACGCACACACACACGCACACACGCACCCACACACATACTCTCTTCACCTCTAGACTCCTACTTATTAGTCGCCCACTCTTCACATCTCGACTCCTACCCATTAGTCGCCCCGTACGATTTGCATCGCCTTCTTGCCACGGCTGTTTTCTTATCTCTGCGAGCCGAAGGGACACACACACATACATACACACACACACTCACAAACACACACACACACACACACGCACGCACACACGCACACACACATACACTCACACACACACAAACACGCCCACACGCACACACACATACATTCTTCACCTCTTGACTCCTACCTATTAGTCGCCTCTTACGATAGGCAGGGCCTTCTTGCCTTGGCCGTGTTCTTAGCACTGCAAGCTGAACGGACACACACACATACTCACACACGCACACACACACGCACACACGCACACACACATACACTTTTCACCTCTCGACTCCTACTTATTAGTCGCCCACTCTTCGCCTCTCGACTCCGATCCATTAGTCGCCCCGTACGATTTGCATCGCTTTCTTGCCACGGCTGTTTTCTTATCTCTGCGAGCCGAAGGGACACACACACATACATACACACACACTCACAAACACACACACACACGCACGCACACACGCACACACACATACACTCACACACACACAAACACGCCCACACGCACACACACATACATTCTTCACCTCTCGACTCCTACCTATTAGTCGCCTCTTACGATAGGCAGGGCCTTCTTGCCTCGGTCGTGTTTTTATCTCTGCAAGCCGAACTAACACACACACATACTCACACACGCACACACACACGCACACACGCACACACACATACACTTTTCACCTCTTGACTCCTACATATTAGTCGCCCACTCTTCGCCTCTCGACTCCTATCCATTAGTCGCCCCGTACGATTTGCATCGCTTTCTTGCCACGGCTGTTTTCTTATCTCTGCGAGCCGAAGGGACACACACACATACATACACACACACTCACAAACACACACACACGCACGCACACACGCACACAAACATACACTCACACACACACAAACACGCCCACACGCACAAACACATACATTCTTCACCTCTCGACTCCTACCTATTAGTCGCCTCTTACGATAGGCAGGGACTTCTTGCCACGGCCGTGTTCTTATCTCTGCAAGCCGAACGGACACACACACATACTCACACACTCACACACACACGCACACACGCACACACACATACACTCTTCACCTCTCGACTCCTACCTATTAGTCGCCCCTTACAACTGGCAGGGTCTTCTTGCCTTGGCCGTATTCTTACCTCTGCAAGCCAGACGGACACACACACATACACACACACTCACACACGCACACACACGCACACACGCACACACACACATACACTCTTCACCTCTCGACCCCTACCCATTAGTCGCCTCTTACGACAGGCAGGGCCTTCCTGCCACGGCCATGTTCTTATCTCTGCGAGCCGACCGGACACACACACTCACACACACACATACAAGAACACACACACACACGCACGCACACACGCGCACACACACATATACACTCTCCACCTTTCGACTCCTATCCATTAGTCGCCTCTTAAGACAGGCATGACCTTCTTGCCACGGACGTATTCTTATCTCTGCAAGCCGAACGGACAAACACACATACTCACACACGCACACACACACGCACACACGTACACACACACATACACTCTTCACCTCTCGACTCCTACCCATTAGTCGCCTCTTACGACAGGCAGGGCCTTCTTGCCACGGCCGTGTTCTCATTTCAGCGAGCCGATTGGACACACACAAACACGCCCACACGCACACACACATACATTCTTCACCTCTCGACTCCTACCTATTAGTCGCCTCTTACGATGGGCAGGGAATTCTTGCCACGGCCGTATTCTTACCTCTGCAAGCCAGACGGACACACACACATACACACACACTCACACACGCACACACACGCACACACGCACACACACACATACACTCTTCACCTCTCGACCACTACCCATTAGTCGCCTCTTACGACAGGCAGGGCCTTCCTGCCACGGCCATGTTCTTATCTCTGCGAGCCGACCGGACACACACACTCACACACACACATACAAGAACACACACACACACGCACGCACACACGCGCACACACACATATACACTCTCCACCTTTCGACTCCTATCCATTAGTCGCCTCTTAAGACAGGCATGACCTTCTTGCCACGGACGTATTCTTATCTCTGCAAGCCGAACGGACAAACAAACATACTTACACACGCACACACACACGCACACACGTACACACACACATACACTCTTCACCTCTCGACTCCTACCCATTAGTCGCCTCTTACGACAGGCAGGGCCTTCTTGCCACGGCCGTGTTCTCATTTCAGCGAGCCGACCGGACACACACAAACACGCCCACACGCACACACACATACATTCTTCACCTCTCGACTCCTACCTATTAGTCGCCTCTTACGATGGGCAGGGACTTCTTGCCACGGCCGTGTTCTTATCTCTGAAAGCCGAACGGACACACACACATACTCACACACGCACACACACACGCATACACGCACACACACATACACTCTTCACCTCTCGACTCCTACCTATTAGTCGCCCCTTACAACTGGCAGGGTCTTCTTGCCTTGGCCGTATTCTTACCTCTGCAAGCCAGACGGACACACACACATACACACACAATCACACACGCACACACACGCACACACGCACACACACATACACTCTTCACCTCTCGACTCCTACCCATTAGTCGCCTCTTAAGACAGGCAGAGCCTTCTTGCAACGAACGCATTCTTATCTCTGCGAGCCGAAAGGACACGCACACACACTCACAAACAAACACACACACGCAAGCACACATACACTATTCACCTCTCGACTTCTACCCATTATTCTCCTTTTACGACAGGCAGGGACTTCTTGCCACGGCCGTGTTCTTATCTCTGCAAGCCGAACGGACACACACACACGCACACACAAACACACACACACACGCACACACACGTACCCACGCACACGCACACGCACACGCACACGCACACGCACACACTCTCCACCTCTCGACTCCTATCCATTAGCCGCATCTTAAGACAGGTAGGGCCTTCTTGCCACGGCCGTAATCTTATCTCTGCGAGCCGAGCGGACAAACACACACACTCACACACACACACACACACAGACATACACTCTTCACCTCTCGACCCCTACCTTTTAGTCGCCTCTTAAGAGAGGCAGGGCCTTCTTGCCCCGGCCATATTCATATCTCTGCAACCCGAACGGACACACACACTCATACACACACACTCACACACGCACAAACACACATACACGCACACACGCACACACACATACACTCTTCACCTCTCGACTCCTACCAATTAGTCGCTCCATACAGCAAGTATGGCCTTCTTGCCACGGCCGTATTCTTATCTCTGCAAGCCGAACGGACACACACACTCATACACACACACTCACACACGCACAAACACACACGCACGCACACACGCACACACACATACACTCTTCACCTCTCGACTCCTACCTTTTAGTCGCCTCTTACGATAAGCAGGGCCTTCTTGCCGCGGTCGTGTTCTCATCTCTGCAAGCCGAACTAACACACACACATACTCACACACGCACACACACACACACGCACACACGAACACACACATACACTCTTCACCTCTCGACTCCTACTTATTAGTCGACCCTTACAAGAGGCAGGGCCTTCTGGCCTCGGCCGTATTCTTATCTCTGCAAGCCAAACGGACACACACACATACACACACACTCACACACGCCCACACACGCACACACGCACACACACACACACACACACATACACTCTTCACCTCTCGACTCCTACCCATTATTCTCCTCTTACGACAGGCAGGGACTTCTTGCCACGGCCGTGTTCTTATCTCTGCAAGCCAAACGGACACGCACACATACTCACACACGCACACACACACGCACACACGCACACACACACATACACTCTTCACCTCTCGACTCCTACCTATTAGTCGCCCCTTACAACTGGCAGGGTCTTCTTGCCTTGGCCGTATTCTTACCTCTGCAAGCCAGACGGACACACACACATACACACACACTCACACACGCCCACACACGCACACACGCACACACACACACACACACATACACTCTTCACCTCTCGACTCCTACCCATTAGTCGCCTCTTACGACAGGCAGGGACTTCTTGCTACGGCCGTGTTCTTATCTCTGCAAGCCGAATGGACACACACACACACACACGCACACACAAACACACGCACACAGGCACACACGCACACACGCACACGTACACGCACACGCACACACTCTCCACCTCTCGACTAATATCCATTAGTCGCCTCTTAAGACAGGCAGGGCGTTCTTGCCTCGGCCGTATTCTTATCTCTGCAAGCCAAACGGACACACACACATACACACACACGCACACACACACGCACACACGCACCCACACACATACTCTCTTCACCTCTCGACTCCTACTTATTAGTCGCCCACTCTTCACATCTCGACTCCTACCCATTAGTCGCCCCGTACGATTTGCATCGCCTTCTTGCCACGGCTGTTTTCTTATCACTGCAAGCCGAACGGACACACACACATACTCACACACGCACACACACAGACACACGCACACAGGCACACACGCACTCACGCACACGCACACATTCTCCACCTCTCGATTCCTATCCATTAGTCGCCTCTTAAGACAGGCAGGGCCTTCTTGCCACGGACGTATTCTTATCTCTGCGAGCCGAAAGGACACACACACACACACACACGCATACACAAACACACGCACACAGGCACACACGCACACACGCACACGTACACGCACACGCACACACTCTCCACCTCTCGACTAATATCCATTAGTCGCCTCTTAAGACAGGCAGGGCGTTCTTGCCTCGGCCGTATTCTTATCTCTGCAAGCCAAACGGACACACACACATATACACACACACATACTCACACACGCACAAACACACGCACACACACAAAGACACATACACCCTTCACCTCCTGACTCCTATTCATTAGTCGCCTCTTACGACAGGCAGGGACTTCTTGCCACGGCCGTGTTCTTATCTCTGCGAGCCGAACGGACACACACACATACACACACACGCACACACACACACGCACACACGCACCCACACACATACTCTCTTCACCTCTCGACTCCTACTTATTAGTCGCCCACTCTTCACATCTCGACTCCTACCCATTAGTCGCCCCGTACGATTTGCATCGCCTTCTTGCCACGGCTGTTTTCTTATCACTGCAAGCCGAACGGACACACACACATACTCACACACGCACACACACACGCACACACACATACACTTTTCTCCTCTCGACTCCTACTTATTAGTCGCCCACTCTTCGCCTCTCGACTCCTATCCATTAGTCGCCTCGTACGATTTGCATCGCTTTCTTGCCACGGCTGTTTTCTTATCTCTGCGAGCCGAAGGGACACACACACATACATACACACACACTCGCAAACACACACACACACACGCACGCACACACGCACACACACATACACTCACACACACACAAACACGCCGACACGCACACACACATACATTCTTCACCTCTCGACTCCTACCTATTAGTCGCCTCTTACGATAGGCAGGGCCTTCTTGCCTTGGCCGTGTTCTTATCACTGCAAGCCGAACGGACACACACACATACTCACACACGCACACACACACGCACACACGCACACACACATACACTTTTCTCCTCTCGACTCCTACTTATTAGTCGCCCACTCTTCGCCTCTCGACTCCTATCCATTAGTCGCCCCGTACGATTTGCATCGCTTTCTTGCCACGGCTGTTTTCTTATCTCTGCGAGCCGAAGGGACACACACACATACATACACACACACTCACAAACACACACACACACGCACGCACACACGCACACACAAACACACACACACGCACACACGCACACACACGCACCCACGCACACGCACACGCACACGCACACACTCTCCACCTCTCGACTCCTATCCATTAGCCGCCTCTTAAGACAGGTAGGGCCTTCTTGCCACAACCGTAATCTTATCTCTGCGAGCCGAGCGGACAAACACACACACCCACACACACACACACATACACTCTTTACCTCTCGACCCCTACCTTTTAGTCGCCTCTTACGAGAGGCAGGGCCATCTTGCTCCGGCCGTATTCATATCTCTGCAAGCCGAACGGACACACACACTCATACACACACACTCACACACGCACAAACACACACACACGCACACACGCACACACACATACACTCTTCACCTCTCGACTCCTACCTTTTAGTCGCCTCTTACGATAAGCAGGGCCTTCTTGCCGCGGTCGTGTTCTCATCTCTGCAAGCCAAACTAACACACACACATACTCACACACGCACACACACACACACGCACACACACATACACTCTTCACCTCTCGACTCCTACCCATTATTCTCCTCTTACGACAGGCAGGGCCTTCTGGCCTGGCCGTATTCTTATCTCTGCAAGCCAAACGGACACACACACATACACACACACTCACACACGCCCACACACGCACACACGCACACACACACACATACACTCTTCACCTCTCGACTCCTACCCATTATTCTCCTCTTACGACAGGCAGGGACTTCTTGCCACGGCCGTGTTCTTATCTCTGCAAGCCAAACGGACACACACACATACTCACACACGCACACACACACGCACACACGCACAAACACACACATACACTCTTCACCTCTCGACTCCTACATATTAGTCGCCCCTTACAACTGGCAGGGCCTTCTTGCCTTGGCCGTATTCTAACCTCTGCAAGCCAGACGGACACACACACATACACACACACTCACACACGCACACAAACACGCACACACGCACACACACATACACTCTTCACCTCTCGACCCCTACCCATTAGTCGCCTCTTACGACAGGCAGGGCCTTCCTGCCACGGCCATGTTCTTATCTCTGCGAGCCGACCGGACACACACACACTCACACACACACATACAAGAACAAACACAGACACGCACGCACACACGCGCACACACACATATACACTCTTCACCTCTCGACTCCTACCCATTATTCTTCTATTTCGAAAGGCAGGGACTTCTTGCCACGGCCATGTTCTTATCTCTGCGAGCCGACCGGACACACACACTCACACACACACATACAAGAACACACACACACGCACGCACACACGCGCACAAACACATATACACTCTCCACCTTTCGACTCCTATCCATTAGTCGCCTCTTAAGACAGGCATGGCCTTCTTGCCTCGGCCGTATTCTAATCTCTGCGAGCCAAACGGACACACACACACTGACACGCACACACGTTCACACACACGCACACACACACATACACTTTTCACCTCTCGACTCCTACCCATTATTCTCCTATTACGACAGGCAGGGACTTCTTGCCACGGCCGTGTTCTTATCTCTGCAAGCCGAACGGACACACACACATACTCACACACGCACACATACACGCACACACGTACACACACACATACACTCTTCACCTCTCGACTCCTACCCATTAGTCGCCTCTTACGATAGGCAGGGCCTTCTTGCCACGGCCGTGTTCTCATTTCAGCGAGCTGACCGGACACACACACACGCACACACAAACACACGCACACAGGCACAAACGCACACACGCAAACGCACACGCACACGCACACACTCTCCACCTCTCGAGTCCTATCCATTAGTCGCCTCTTAAGACAGGCAGAGCCTTCTTGCAACGAACGCATTCTTATCTCTGCGAGCCGAAAGGACACACACACACACTCACACACAAACACACACACGCAAGCACACATACACTATTCACCTCTCGAATTCTGCCCATTATTCTCCTCTTACGACAGGCAGGGACTTCTTGCCACGGCCGTGTTCTTATCTCTGCAAGCCGAACGGACACACACACACACGCACACACAAACACACACACACACGCACACACGCACACACACGCACTCATGCACACGCACACGCACACGCACACACTCTCCACCTCTCGACTCCTATCAATTATTCTTCTATTTCGAAAGGCAGGGACTTCTTGCCACGGCCATGTTCTTATCTCTGCGAGCCGACCGGACACACACACTCACACACACACATACAAGAACACACACACACGCACGCACACACGCGCACACACATATACACTCTCCACCTTTCGACTCCTATCCATTAGTCGCCTCTTAAGACAGGCAGGGACTTCTTGCCACGGCCGTGTTCTTATCTCTGCAAGCCAAACGGACACACACACACTGACACACACACACGTTCACACACACGCACACACACACATACACTTTTCACCTCTCGACTCCTACCCATTATTCTCCTATTACGACAGGCAGGGACTTCTTGCCACGGCCGTGTTCTTATCTCTGCAAGCCGAACGGACACACACACACGCACACACAAACACACACACACGCACACACGCACACACACGCACTCATGCACACGCACACGCACACGCACACACTCTCCACCTCTCGACTCCTATCAATTAGCCGCCTCTTAAGACAGGTAGGGCCTTCTTGCCACGGCCGTAATCTTATCTCTGCGAGCCGAGCGAAAAAACACACACACTCACACACACACACACACACATACACTCTTCACCTCTCGACCCCTACCTTTTAGTCGCCTCTTACGAGAGGCAGGGCCTTCTTGCCCCGGCCGTATTCATAACTCTGCAAGCCGAACGGACACACACACTCATACACACACACTCACACACGCACAAACACATATACACGCACACACGCACACACGCATACACACATACACTCTTCACCTCTCGACTCCTACTTATTAGTCGCCCCTTACAAGAGGCAGGGCCTTCTTGCCTCGGCCGTATTCTTATCTCTGCAAGCCAAACAGACACAAACATATACACACACACACGCACACACACGCACACACGCACACACACACACATACACTTTTCACCTCTCGACTCCTACCCATTATTCTCCTCTTACGACAGGCAGGGACTTCTTGCCACGGCCGTGTTCTTATCTCTGCAAGCCGAACGGACACACACACACGCACACACAAACACACACACACACACGCACACACGCACACACACGCACCCACGCACACGCACACGCACACGCACACACTCTCCACCTCTCGACTCCTATCCATTAGCCGCCTCTTAAGACAGGTAGGGCCTTCTTGCCACGGCCGTAATCTTATCTCTGCGAGCCGAGCGGACAAACACACACACTCACACACACACACACACACACACATACACTCTTCACCTCTCGACCCCTACCTTTTAGTCGCCTCTTACGAGAGGCAGGGCCTTCTTGCCCCGGCCGTATTCATATCTCTGCAAGCCGAACGGACACACACACTCATACACACACACTCACACACGCACAAACACACATACACGCACACACGCACACAAACATACACTCTTCACCTCTCGACTCCTACCCATTAGTCGCCTCTTACGACAGGCAAGGCCTTCTTGCCTCGGCCGTATTCTTATCTCTGCAAGCCGAACGGACACATACACACGCACACACACGCACACACACAAAAACACTTTTCACCTCTCGACTCCTACACATTAGTTGCCTCTTACGACAGGCATGGCCTTCTTGCCTCGGCCGTATTCTAATCTCTGCGAGCCGAATGGACACACACATACATACACACACACTTACACACGCACAAACACACACACACCCACACACGCACACACACACACACACACACACATACACTATTCACCTTTCGACTCCTACCTATTAGAGTAGATACTCTATACCATTCCTGGTGCAGTTTGTGGTGGGAGAAACCGGTTAAACCGGTTATTTGACCAACCTTTAACCCTTGACCTTTAACCCTTAATCTTTGACACTTGATCTTTTGATCCTTAACCTTTAATACTTGATATTTCACCCTTAATCTTGATATTTCACCTTGATATTTCACCCTTAATCTTTAACCCTTGACCTTTAACCTTTAAACTTAACATTCTTCCGGTTTGTGATCAGTTTGGTAAGAGATACCAATTAGACCGGTTATTCCAGTTTACAATTATTCCGGCTATACCAAATTATTTCGGTTTGTGAAGTACCCTGTACCACCTACACCTTAATTACTACAAGTAAAACTTATAAACTATAATATACAGTATTGTGGTTACATTACTAAAATCAGCAGGATAATAAATGTTCTTTGTTGTAATAATTGCATAATGTGAGGACAATCTACGTATACCTCATATAAATTACAAATTTTTTTTAAACTTAAGTAGCAGTTATTTAAACGGTGACGTTTCCTATTCCACCTTGTATAACCTGAGAAATATTTATGTGTATTCAAATACTTAATAATAATTCTAATAATACCTTTTCAATTTTAGTATCAGTTATTCCGGTTTGTGACAATGTTCCACCTTGTATCATCTGAAAATTGATTTATTCTTAAATCAAATATTAAATAGTAAAATCTTTTAACTAAATACCTTTTGAATTAAGAGCCGCCTCTGGATAAAACAACTATGATAATATAATCATTATTATTCACGCTTCAGGCAAAGCATATTAACATATTTGTTTTACGTTTCCACATTTTTTAACTACCAGTAGGTATATATAAACACACATAGGATTTATATAATCAATATGACTTTAATAATGTGTTGAAACTATTTTCTTGTGGCATCTTAATGTAGTTAACTATTTTAAATGAAATTGTGACTTATTTTTCATTTAAATAGTTAACTATAATATGATTTTAACGATTGAAACCAATTTGCATAATTACTACTTATTTAATAAATAAAAGAAAGACGTAAAAAAATAAATTTATTTTTAAACACTAATACATCTTATAACTACTTAAACTTATTACAAATATATATACAATTAATTATTTCCTAAATGAATTAAAAATTTTGTCCATGTCTTCTTTTACGTTTTTTATCATTTTTTCCGATCTTATTTTTTTTTGTAAATTTTCGTTTACTTCAATATTTAATCTTTTTTCTTTATTTAAAATTTCTTCGTGATCTTGTTGATAATTTTTTAGTTTATCTTTTAACAAACAAAAAGATTGAAAATGTCCATAAATGTGTGCATATTGTTCTTCCAAACTTTTAAAAAACATATCTATTCTTTGAGGAGTCCAATCAGTTGTGGGGACTTCTGCCGGAGTGGAAGCTGAAGAGGAAGCTGCAGGAGAAGCTGAATACTGGAAATCATTGATTGAATTAAACAGATCTTTAAAGATCTCTTCCGAGTCGAGGGTTAAGTCAATCTAAAACAAAAAGTATATTAGAATAATAAATTATTAAAAAATATATACAGAATGTTTCCAAACAATTTAAGCTTTTAAATAGATTTTAAGCAAACTAATTAATTATAAAATAGAATCGAAAGATAGAGTGTTTAAAACAATTTAATAAAGCATCCAAATAATAATAATACATAGATTTTAAGTGAGATAAAAAATAACATTAAAACAATAAACCTAAGATATAGAAGAGAATGTTTTAAACAATTTAAACTTCTGACATATTTTGAGTAAGTTAGAAAACAATATTCAAACAATAAATACAAAATAAAAAAATACAAAATGTTTCCACACAATTTAAACTTTTGAAAAGATTTTAAGCAAAATAATTAATTAGAAAATAGTATCGAAAAATAGAATTTAAAACACGTTAATATAACACCCAAATAATAATACATTAATTTTAAGCGAGATAAAAAAATAACATTAAAACAATAAATTCAAAATATATAAAACAAAATATTTTAAACAATTTAAGTTTCTAACCATATTTTAGGCGAGTTAGAAAATAATATTCAAACAATAAATACAAAATAAAAGTACTTACAGATTTTTTAGGTTCTTCAGCGATGGGCTTTAAATTGGGAATAGGTTTTTCGATTTTTGGTTTTTTAACTTGTACGTTTTGTTGAATTCTTATATTCTTTGACATTTTCAGTGAATTATCTTTACAGACTGATAGTATAAAAGGCACATCTCCAATATATACACCTAACCACAAACTAGTTTTCAAAGAGAAAAACTGAAAACAAGTTTCATTCAATCTAAAATAGAATGTACCATAAAGGACAAGTACCTAGGTCTAGAAACTTTTAACAAGAATAAAAATTAAGTTGAATAAACATTGACTGCAAAAGAGAAATGAACTTTAGTTCGAAGAAAAATTATTAACGGCAAAGAGCAACAAACTTTAACCAGAGTAAAACTTAGGTTCAGATTAACGTTGCGGCAAAGTGCAGCAAACTTTAGTCAAAATAAAAATTACAACTTGAAAACGTTGACTTCAAGTTAAATGAACTCCATGCAAATTTAGAAAATACTATAGGTTAATACCTTATTTACCCTTAGTTGGATAAAAAATTCATTTAGAACATTGACATCAAAGTTAAATGAACTCATTGCAAAAGTTAGAAGAATGTAAAAGCTTCAAAAATCATTTAGAGCATTGACATCAAAGTGTAATGCACTCAATAAAATTAAAAATTATAATAGGATAAGAACTGTCTAAATTTTTATTAAAGGTTCAAATTTGTACCCAAAAATCATTTAGAACATTGACATCAAAGTTAAATGAACTCAATACAGTTAAAAAATACGATACTTAAATGATAAATCAAATAAATTTTTATTTGTCAAAAAAATGTGAAGGTTTTATCAAAAACCATTATTAACCATACAGTGGATCCATACATATTTTTTGGCAATATTTTAAAGAACATACTTCTCTTTTATTATTAGGAAAACAGAATAGAGAAAAGATGCGTTAAACTCAGCACAAGATGAATGCAAATAACTATTTATTTTAAAGCATTATTTTTCAATGTGTAGCACGACGTTCTAAAAACTAGAAATAAATTTAAACTCAGAAAAAAATTAGCTTTTTATAGACACCCAACAGTATATATGTCTTATACTAATATGAATTTTTTAGTTTCTGATCAACGACCCCATTGTTACGGTCGCTAACCGGTAAGATCTTCCTTTACGCAATCGATGAAGTTGATGAATCGATCAACGACCGCATCTTTTACTAACATCTTGCAATGCGGATAAGAAAATATTTATGCGTTCAAGGTAGACTATACTGAGAAGAAATTAAATTATAGAAATATAGGGTGATTCAAATCGAAGATGTGTAAAAAGATGAAAAATCTATTTTTTTAAATTTAAAGCATTTAATACCGCAATATTAATTTTTAAATAATACAAGGCAACAGGAGTTATCTATAAGTTATATCTTGACTAATATAGGGTGATTCACATTGAAGAATCAAAAAGAATAAAATTTAGCTTAGTAATTAATGTGCTGTTAATTATTAACCGAAGAAATATAGGGTCATTAAAATCAAGTCTAATAAAAAAGAAGAAACGATTTACTTATCCAAATAATAATTTTTAAAATATACAAGGTGACAAGAGTTATCCAAAAGTAATTATCTTGAGGAATATGTGTAATCAAAGAGATAAGAAAAATTTATACAAAAGGTAAATATACTGAACAGATCTTAGTGTAAATGTGTATAACTTATAGAAATACAGGGCGATTCAAATCGAAGATGTGTAAAAAGATGAAAAATCTATTTTTCTTAAATTTAAAGCATTTATTACCACAAATATTAATTTTTAAAATATACAAAGCGACATGAGTTATCTATAAGTTATATCTTGATTAATATAGGGTGATTCACATCGAAAAATCAAAGAGAATGAATAAAATCTTGTTTAGCAATTAATGTACTGTTAATGAGTAACCGAAGAAATATAGGGTAATTCAAATCAAGACTAATAAAAAAGAAGAAGATTATTTAGCACTTTACTTATCCAAATAGTAATTTTTAAAATATACAAGGTGACAAGAGCTATCCAAAAGTTATTATCTTGAAAAATATGTGTAATCAAAGAAATAAGAAAAATTTATACAAAAGACAAATAGACTGAACAGATTTTAGTGTATATGTGTGTAACTTATGGAATTACAGGGCAATTCAAATCGAAGATGTGTAAAAAGACGAAAAATTTATTTTTTAAATTTAAATTAATATATTGTTAATTATTAACCGAAGAAATATAGGGTGATTCAAATCTAGTATAATAAAAAAGATGGAGATTATTTAGCACTTTACTTATCCAAATAATAATTTTTAAAAAATAAAAGGTGACAAGAGTTATTCAAAAGTTATTATCTTGAGGAATATGTGTAATCAAAGAGAAAGAAAAATTTATACAAAAAGCAAATAGACTGAACAGATCTTAGTGTAAATGTATATAACTTATGGAAATACAGGGCGATTCAAATCGAAAATGTGTAAAAAGATGAAAAATAAATTTTTTAAATTTAAAGCATTGAATATCACAAATAACAATTTTTAAAATATACAAGGCGACAGGAATTATCTATAAGTTATATCTTGAATAATATAGGGTGATTTACATTGAAAATCAAAAGAATTTAATCTAATTTATTAATTAGTACATTGTATAAGCTAATAGACTATAGTAAGGCAAATATTATAAATGTTAAATGGTGGGGGTTCAAATGTCAAGCCCAAGGTCAAGGTCAAGGTCAAGGTCAAGGTCAATTTTTTAAATTTAAAGCATTGAATATCACAAATAACAATTTTTAAAATATACAAGGCGACAGGAATTATCTATAAGTTATATCTTGAATAATATAGGGTGATTTACATTGAAAATCAAAAGAATTTAATCTAATTTATTAATTAGTACATTGTATAAGCTAATAGACTATAGTAAGGCAAATATTATAAATGTTAAATGGTGGGGGTTCAAATGTCAAGCCGAAGGTCAAGGTCAAGCCCAAGGTCAAGGTCAAGGTCAAGGTCAAGGTCAAGCCCAAGGTCAAGGACAAGGTCAAGGTCAAGGTCAAGGTCAAGATCAAGGTCAAGGTCAAGATCAAGGTCAAGGTCAAGGTCAAGGTCAAGGTCAAGGTCAAGGTCGAGGTCAATGTCAAGGTCAAAGTCAAGGTCAAAGGTCAAAGGTCAAAGGTCGAGGTAAATGTCAAAGGTCAAGGTCAATGTCAAAGTTTAAAGGTAAAGGTTGATGTCTATGTTGATGTCAGGGTCAATACCAAGGTTAACACCGGATATCCTTGAAATGTGTTCTGAGATTTGCTATAAAAGGCTGAAGCAAACAGCGTTTTAGAGTAAGTTGAAAGTTTTCACTGAAAGCATTACGTTACGTTAAGTATCTCAGTCAGTGATATTCAGATTTAACTCGGTGTGTTAGTTAACAGTTCGGTGTGTTATTAAACGGTAAGTTAAGTGTTTTAAGTGTTAACAGTTTAGTAATTTGTGATACGTTTTCAGAAAAAAAAAATGGATTTAGAAGCACTAAATGAGTTTCTTCTTTTAGAAGGACAACGAAAACCTATTATAAAGTTAAATAAACTTCAAGTAAATGTTCCATACAAAATTTCTGAAGCCAAGGTGACTGCTTCGAAATTCGGAGATTCTGTTGTTTTGGAACTGGATGATAAGGTTGTGTTTTTACCACCTAGATCTACCGAGGTGCTTAAAAATCATATTTTGGAATTGGGAAATGGAAGATATTCGCTAGTATTTATTGGAGAAAAGGACACAGGCAAAGGCAATCCGGCAGCTTTATTTAAATTTATAAAATCTTAAGGTGAGTGTTAGTTTAAAATGTCAGAAAGGCTTGCTAATGATGTAAACAAACTAGTTAAAAAGTTTTATGAAAAAAATTATGATTTTACTGTTGAGGAAATTGAATCATGGCTTAAACATGTTGATATTGCAATTAGTTTATGTTTTAAAGCATTAAAAACAAAAAAATTTGAAATCGGAAATATTCGCATGTGGCAAACAAAATTAAGTCATTTAACAGTTGTTTATAATAAGCTTAAAGAATTAAAAGATAATAATTATACAATTAAATGGGAAGATTTAGCCACAGTTTATCATGGAAGGGTTCAAAGTGGTGTAATAGTAAATTTAAAACATAAAGATGTTTTAAAGTTTTTAAATGATGCTATGTCTTTATTTAAAATTAAAATTTTGTTAATTTTATCTAGATTTAACATAATTAAGGTTAACAGTACGTTTTGTGGCAAGTTTATAAAAAAAACAGTAGATGATGAAGAAACGATAGATTTTAAATATTTTCACACACCATATGCAACCATTGATAAATCTACTAATTTAAATGAATGGTTTTATGAACATATAGTTGATTTTATTTTAAACAAATTATCAGAGTTTCAAGAACGTGATTCAGGTTGGGCATTAAGTAAAGTAATTTCTTTAGAGATTAACATTAATAAATATGAAATTGGAAATGGTTCGAGCTATATTCAATTACCTCAACAAATTATTAATAAAAAAGCTTGTGTAAACGTTAGAAATTTTGATGAAGCTTGTTTTTACTGGAGTATAGTAAGTGCATTACATCCAGCGAATCAATCCGTCAATCGAATTACTTCGTACCCACATTATAGTCAAGTTTTAAATTTGGAAGGACTTGAAATTCCAATTAAATTTAATAAAATAGCAGTTTTTGAAAAATTAAATAATATTTCAATAAATGTTTATGGTTTGGAACTAATTGGAAAAAAATTTAATATAACCCCGTTACGTCTATCTAAAAGTAAATTACAGCAACACGTTAATTTGCTAATGATTCAAAATTTATATTTTCAAAAGTTAAATGATTATGATGCGCCTGATCCACTTGACAATGAACAAGTTAGTATTACTTATCATTATTGTTGGATTAAAAATTTATCTAAATTATTAAATAGTCAACTAAATAAAGATGGTCATAAAAAAATTATATGTGATAGATGTTTAAATTATTTCACTAATCAAGAACGGCTTAACAAACATTTAATTTTATGTGAAAAAATGAATGACTACAAAATTGTAATTCCCGAAAATAAAATAATTAAATTTAAAAATTTTATTTATAAACAACGAACACCATTTATTATATATGCTGATTTTGAATCAATGCTTGAACCTCTTGACATATCTGTAGAAAGTAAAAAGTATCAAAAACATACTGCATTTAGTTGTGGATATTTTGTAAAATGTGAATATGATAATAATATCTCATTTTTTAAAAGTTATCGTGGAGTTGATTGCATGGATTGGTTTGCAAATGAAATGTCAAACGTTGCTCAAATAATTCAATCAAAAATAAAAAATATAGTTCCTATGAAAATAAAACCTAATACAATATATGCTCAAAAATGTCATATTTGTGAAAATAATTTTAAATGTACAGATATCATTGTAAGAGATCATAATCATTTTACTGGTGATTTTAGAGGTTTTGCACATGAAATTTGTAATTTGAATTTTAAAAAACTATTTGTAGTACCAGTCTGTTTTCATAATTTGTCGGGATACGATTCGCACTTCATAATAAAAGATCTTGCAAAAAGAGGCAAAATTACATTATTACCCATAAACAAAGAAAAATATATTTCCTTTACTCAACATTTACCAATTGATATTAAATTTCGTTTTATCGATTCACTTAGATTTTTAGGTGCATCCCTTGATGAATTAGTATCTACAGTAGATATTAAAGAGTTAAAGAATTTAAAGTATGAATTTAAACACCTACCTGACTCTAAATTTCAGTTACTTACACGAAAAGGTGTATTTTGTTACGATTACATTGATAAATGGGAAAAACTCAATGAAACGCAATTACCATCACCAGAACATTTTTATAATAAACTAAATGATGAAGCTTTATCTAATGACAAATATGAACATGCACTTAATGTTTGGAAACAATTCAATATACAAAATTTGGGAGAATATTCAGATTTATATTTAAAAACAGATATATTTTTATTAGCAGATGTGTTTGAAAATTTTAGAGATATAGGTCATAGGGCTAGTGGCTTAGATCCAGCATGGTACTATACCATTCCCGGATATTCCTTTGACTGTATGCTTTTGTACACAAAATGTGAATTAGAGCTACTAGGTGATGTAGATATGATATTATTTATCGAAAAAGGAATTCGTGGTGGTATTAGTCAATGTTGTTCAAGATATTCGGAGGCTAATAATAAATATATGACAAACTATGACCCAACCAAACCAAATAAATATCTTTTTTATGTTGATGTCAATAATTTATATGGTTGGGCAATGTCTCAACCACTTCCAATAAGTAATTTCAAGTGGGTTAATACAAATATTAATGTAACTGATATACCTGATGATGCATTTTTTGGATATATACTTGAAGTGGATATAGAATATCCGCAAACACTACATGATTTACATAAAGATTTTCCATTCTGTTCAGAACATCAAATACCTCCGGGTTCAAAGTTACCAAAATTAATGACAACACTATCAAATAAAAAAAATTATATTATTCACTACCGCGCTTTAAAACAAGCAATAGCGCACGGATTGATCATTACAAAAATTCATAGAGTTTTACAATTTAAACAATCTGCATGGCTTAAACCTTATATTGATCTTAATACAGAACTTAGAACTAAAGCTAAAACTAAGTTTGAGCAGAATCATTTTAAGCTTAAAGTTAACAGTATTTACGGCAAAACGATGGAAAATATCCGGAAACATAGAATTGTGAAATTGACGAGACAATGGCAAGGTCGATATGGTGCAAAAAATTTAATAGCTAGTCCAAAATTTCATAACAGAACAATATTTGATGCTGATTTAATGGCAATTGAAATGAAAAAAACTGAGCTAATTTTTAATAAACCTTTATATATTGGAATGTCTATTTTAGATATTTCAAAAACATGTATGTATGAATTTTACTATAATTATATATTACCAAAGCTAGGAAATAATTGCAAAATTATGTATACAGATACTGATAGTTTTATATTTGAAATTAAATGTAACGACTTGTATAAAGAAATTATATGTACTGATATTCATAGATTTGATACAAGTGACTATGCTCCTAACAATCAATATAATATACCCCTACATAATAAAAAAGTTCCAGGTTTAATGAAAGACGAAGCTAGTGGTAGAATTATAACGCATTTTGTTGGTTTAAGATCTAAAATGTATAGTTATAAATGTGAAGATAATACTGTTGTAAAAAAATCAAAAGGAGTTAAATATTGTGTTATTAATAACAAAATTACGTTTAATGATTACATAGAATGTCTTCAACAAAATTCGGAAAAATTTATTTCTCAATGTTTAATTCGTTCAGATGCTCATAATGTTTTTAGTATAGAGCAAACAAAAATTGGTTTAAGTCCTTTTGATGACAAAAGATTTTTAATTAATAATTCATTTGACACCCTTCCTTGGGGTCACTATAGTTTAAATCTGACATTTTAAACATTAATGATTTTGTAAAATCTTGAAAATAAATATTAATTTAACTGTTCTTGTTATTGTTGTATTATTCCCACCTCTATAATCCTACATAAAAAGAAATTAAACTGCAAAATCAATGCAGTCACCATGTGTAGTTCAAGAATTTACTTGGGTGAGAGAAGATTTTACTTGAATAGAGCAAATCCTAATGAATATGTTGCTGTAAGTATACTTGGATCATCTTTCGAACCATGCATCAGAATATATGGAATTACAAATGGTTCCATCATTTTTAATTATGAAGAGTGGAAACAATTTTTATTGAATAAAGAACTAATTGACGTTTATTTTCACTATTCACAAAAATCAGAGAAAATAAAATTTGAAAAGATTTGGTTGCAGTTTGAAAATATTAATAACATGAGGATGTTAAATATATCAAGGGATATAAATACAGTTTGGTTAGGAACAATCTCTATTTCGGAACTCTGGAAAGTATCACCGATATTAAATTGCATTTTGGATGCATATAAAAATATAAATTTCATCATTTCGTTTAAAATTTTGCAGTTGGGAGTTAAAAACTGCAGTAATATTACAGATGCTGGTTTAAACGTACTTAAATATATAAAAGATACAAATCCACTAGTATACACCATAGCAATAGAAATTATTTATAGATATCCTGAGCTACTTAAATGAAAAAAGTTACATTTAACAAGAATAATGAAATGTATATACTACGCACTTGGAATTTTGCTTATCAAGACGCTAGAAAAGGAAATTGGGAACAATATGTAGTTGATAGGTATCGGTTTCATCGTCGCATCAAAGAAATGGAAAAATGTATTTCTCCAATTTTAAATAATAGTCATAGAAATAAAATGTATAAAAATTATTTTTGTAATGAATAAAACATAATGTAATAATTTATAAGTTTTTTATTTAAAAATATATATGTAAATTATACAACATTACTTTTATTAATCCAAGACTGTTGTTTCAATCCAAGCCATTTTACAAGAATCTTATTTCCTTTTCGTTTCACCACCTTTTCAATTAAATATACATCTGGATATTTAACTTTTTGTAATTCTTCTCGATAGAATGATCCTTGAATTTCTTCATGTTGTTCATCTTCTAAAACGTATGTTACAGGATTAGTTAAATTAATTTTAACAATTTTAAAAATTTCAGTAGTCCAATTAGGAGTATAGCCTTTGTTGAATGCATGACGGACCTTGCTTATACGCACATAATCTCCCTTCTGAAATTTTGGTCTCCTAGAATCTACAACTTTTATATGATTAAATGCAGTAATATATTTCGCATTGTGATCGTTTATTTTACTAGGTATAGCGTTAATAGTAGAGTGTTTTGTATTATTATATTTTGATACAATTTCTGGTAATATATCCAACCATTTGTAATTACCTTGCATACTAAATCGTTTCCAAAGTAACGATTTTAAAGTTCGAATTACTCGTTCAGCCATACTTGCTTTAATGTTAGAAAAAGTACTGTAATGATTAATTCCAAATTTTTTCATTAATGTTTGAAAATCTTTATTGTAAAACTCTGTGCCCTTATCAGTCTGCAAGTTTTGAGGAGCTTTTTTCATTTGAGATAATATGTCTTTCATTGCGTTTGTAATTTCTTTTCCGGTTTTAGTTTTAATAGGTGCAGCCCATACGTATTTACTAAATACGTTAATAACAACTAAAATGTAATTATAACCTTTATTTTCTTTAGTAAATGAATTCATAATAGCTAAATCTGCTTGTATAAGATCATGCAATCCTTTAACGATTACATGTCTCCGGGGATAATTAATTCGAGCTGGAGCATGAAGTTCATGAACAACTTGAGCCTTAGACATTTTTTTCTACAGGACACTGTAACAACAGCTCTATGCAGATATTATTCGTTTTTCCTATTTTAAATTGTATCACATCACCTTTTCTAATTGTGATACCGGCCAACTCATGAAATTTATATGTTTTTGAACTTATTTCAACATCTCCATCTGCTGCATAATGTGCAACACTTTCAATTTTAGCTGTTAGAGGACTTTTAAATGCTGTTCCACCGTTATCGAGTACGTAATATTTTTTATTTAGACTCGTTTTCTTTTCTCCTCTTAAACGAATTAGACACTTTACATGAAAGTCAAATGAATCACAAATATAAAAAGCTGACTTTAATTGTGGTAAAGGTGTTGACACAATATCATCTGATGAGCAGGTAGGTGACAATGTAAGATAATGTTGATTAAACTTGTTTAAAGGCATATTTTTTTTTTAAATAATGTTAGCAGTTACTTGACGTAACCTGTTTATATACTAAAGCAGGAGGGATATGTACTATATATGTAGAAAAACTCGGATTCACGTTAGTTGTTCAATATGTATACAGAAACGATTTCTATAACAGACATTGATACTGGTGTTAAGAGTTTAAAACAGATATTTCTAAATCTTGAATGGGATGCTCAACATGAACTAGTATATGGAAGAGGATATTTTGATGACAACTATTGTATACACCTGTCAGCGAAATATAAAAAAGGGTATGAGACTTGCGATTTGTTTTTAGAAAAGCAAATTTGTCTACATGGGTTTGTATCCTTGTTAAGAAAAGTGGAACTGGATACTTATTTAGATCGCTTAAAAGATTATCTTCCGTCTGTGCTATATGAAACTGATGTTGATAATGCTGATAAAGAGTCATCAAAATAATTGTATTTTACAAAAATAAAAAAATTCAAAATATATATTGTTTTTTATTTACGTTTTTACTAACGGACAAGATAGTGTCAATTCAACATAAATTTCATTATATGACTTAAACTGAACAAGTGGAAATGATAACACATCATTTTTTGTAAAAACATTGTTATCAACCAAATCTTCTAAGATGGTTGATGAACTATTATACTTCATTTTAAGCGGTTCTGGGAAACATTTAACATTTTTTACTTTTCCAGTTACAGGCATAGTATATAGAATGTTTTTGCCATCCAATACAAAGTAATCTTTGCTAACATTTAAGTCTTTACGTCCTCGAATAGTAATTATACACACACTACAATAATCGGCAGGTTGGCAAATGTAAAATTGAGATTGTAGTGGCTCTGAGACAATTTCATCGACATTACAGGTTTGAGATGTTAGGTAGTGTTGGTTGAATCTGTTAAGAGGCATTTTTGCACTGAATGATATTTAACAAAAGTTGCAATATTTATGCACTTTATGCGATAACTCCACTTTCCCGCAATTCCTCAATTATTGAAATAATTTCATTGTTGTGTCCGTTATTACCCGCTGCTTGAGAAGCTACTAGCAATCGTAGTCTATCAATCAACTCATTAAAATCATCAAAATATTTGTATTCAATAGGATTTTTATTATAGGACATTAACGTCATTTTTCCACCATTTTTGGAAGATTTCAACGTTAATTTTCCACCACGTTTGGAAGACATTCCCCGCGTAAGCACACCTGATGGTATTGAACCAGATCTAGGACGTATGGGTTCAATTAAGTTAGGTTTTACTATGTAGAGCCACTTGTCTTTTATATCGTTTGGAAATGTACGAATAGGTAAAGCCCTATTATTATTCCTACGGTAAGCATTAGTCCGTTCTATAATATCAACATAGTAGCTTATGTCTTGCTCAGTATATGTAACAGGTTTTTTTAAAAATAACAACTCATAAATTCCGAGAGTACCAGGATAACTCACTCCTTTTATTCCAATAGTAGACCCATCAAAGTAAATCTCTGAATCTCCAATGAAAAACTTTTTTTCTTTAGGATCGTAGAATATACCCAAAATATGATCATATTTTCCTGTCACATCACGCACCATTCCTTCAATAAAATCTCTTGGAAGTGGTGCTGTAAATTGATCAAAATAATCATGCGATACTTCAGGATCGGTTTGATAAAATTGTGAAATAGTATCATCTATAAATTCATTCAATTGTGTTCTGGATTCATAAGGTGTTTCAATCAAATTAGTGGGTTCTGTAGGGCGAGTGCTGGATCCTAATTGTGTGCTGCTTAGTTGAGGTGGTGGTGTCAAAAATGCTATTTTTCTAAAGGTGGATGGATCTCTCTTAATAGGACTTAAGTTTTTACTTCCAAGAAGTTCTTTTTCTGATTGTGGTGTAATAATTTCTTGTTTAACAGATGGTTGTTTTGTTTCCAATGCGGTAAGCAATTCTTTAATCGGTTTAGTAATGGGTGTATAGTTTTTTTCCAACTGTATTTGTGAATCAGTTATACCACTTTTTAAACGTTTATATTTTTGCTTCAAAGCTTGCCTACCTTTAATTAGTTGTTTAGCAAGCTGAGGATTCATTATAACTGAGGAAATATAAGTAAATTATAAAGCTTATATACTAATATACGCATCAAAGCCTTTTCTATATCGACCAGACGATAATTGACAATCTTTGTCAATGGTTAGAAAACCAAATTTATCTTTCCAACAGTGAGAACACACATTTTTAAAATCTTGAAAGGACATATCAATATTCACATGATCATCATATATATGTTTTAAATTTGTCATATCTTGTTTAAAAATTATTAGAAAATTTGCATTATCTCTAATGAGTTGTTTAGGTATTGCTGAATAGGTTTGACATAAATAAAAAGCATCTGTGGATCTATGACGACCAAAGCAGTAGTAACTTTGAATAATTTTTTGATTGCATGAACCTACATCATCAAATATAATAACAGAATTATTTTTTATATCTTCTGGAGCAATGATGTCGTCTACATTACCATATTCCTCATAACCTATTTCTTTAATCGGACTAATTAAAGTTCGCAAATATGCATATTTTGGTTGATGTAAACTTTTAGAATACACATAGATATTTTCAAATCTTAAACCATTAGGATGATCAATTAAAGATAACATAGCATTGGTTTTTCCTGAACCACTAGCCCCAACAATAAGACCTCTTTTAGAATCACCTCCAAACAAACAACCATGTTTTCCCGTTTTAAATGCATCGTTATTATCATGATTTTCAATAGGTAAACGATTCTTTTGTTGAATGATCTTCATAACGTTCAAGTGATAACTGATAGTATAAATAGGTTGTAATATATATATAAGTACCATAATGGTAAAAAGTGCGAAAGTGAAAACACGTCGACTAGGAAAAGGATTAGTCAACAGTCTCATTAACAAACTTCCATTCGAAGCACATATACCTGGATATCAATTTTGTGGTCCTGGAACTCACTTGCATCAAAGATTAGAGAGAGGGGACGAAGGAATTAACGCATTAGACGCTGCGTGTAAAACACACGACATTGCGTATTCACAACATAAAAATTTAAGTGAAAGACACGAAGCAGATAAAATTTTGGAAAATAAAGCGTGGGAACGGGTAAAATCAAAGGACGCTAAGCTAGGTGAAAAGATTGCAGCTTGGTTTGTAACGACAGCAATGAAAGGTAAACGTAAATTGGGTATGGGATTTTCTAAAAAACCAAAAAAAGGAGGTGCATTGAAAAAAAAAAGAAAACGCATTATTCGAGCTCCCAAGAAAGGTGGTTTTTTACCTTTGTTGTTACCATTGCTCGGAGCGTTAGGAGCTGTTGGGGGAGGTGCAGCTGGAATTGCCAAAGCGGTTAATGATGCCAAAGCTGACCGTGAAAAACTTGCTGAACAACAAAGGCATAATTTAGTAATGGAACAAACGGCAAAAAAAGGAGCGGGGTTTTATTTAAGACCATACAAAGGTTACGGAATAAAACGTCGCGGCAAAGGTTTCCGTTTAAAGCCGTATTCAAGAAACTCCCGGTAAAGCTACCTAAACGAGCAATGACTGATGTAGATCTTGTTAAATATGCTGGTTTGTTACATATTCCTCATTTTCGTGGAGTTTTTATGCGTGATTCTGTACCTCATGTAATACAAAAACACGAATCAGGTATAGTAAACCACGATACGAAAGACGGAAATGGTACACATTGGACTGCATATGCTAAACAAGATACAATTATTACTTATTTTGATAGTTATGGAAATTTACCTCCTCCTACTGAATTAGTACGATATTTTAAAAGTAATGGAAACGTTACTATAGTATATAACTATGATGTCATTCAAAATTTTAATTCTTTTAATTGTGGTCAAAACTGTTTAAGATTTTTATTTAATTACTATAATTAATCATTGAGCATCATTTATACTTGAACCAGCATGTCAGTCACATTCACCCTTACTGGAGAATCATCAATTCTCAGTGATGATTACAATCCTCCGATTTATCTTGATGAGAATTTCAATTATGAAATTGGTGTTGCAAATTTTGACACTTTTAACAGTATTCCAAATGTCGATATTAATAATAATGTTTTTGTGTGGGGTAAAAACAGCGAATTTACCTTTAAAATTCCTGTAGGTGCCTACGAAGTTGATGATATTATTAAAATTATTAAAAATGAAATGATTCAAACCGCTAGCATAATTAGTATGAAACCCGATATAAATACAAATAGAATTAGCATTAAAAGTAGTGATTGGATTAATTTTGATGTTGATAATTCTATAGGAAGTTTACTAGGTTTCGAAAGAGTTAAACTAACACCAAATAAACTTCATATATCCACGAATGTGGTAAATATTTTAAAAGTTAATACTATCTGTATTGATTGTAATATTGCTGTTGGATCTTTCTTAAATGGAAAGGCTGTGCATATTATTCATCAATTTTTTCCTCAAGTTCCTAATGGGTATAAAATAGTCGAGCAACCGTTAACCATCTTGTATTATCCTGTAAGCAACAAGACGATAAGCAACATAACTGTTCGTGTTTTAGATCAACAAGGAAATTTAGTTAATTTTAATAAAGAGACAATTACTATTCGGCTACATCTTAGAAAAATTGAGTAAAATGGTTTTGCGGTTTCATCAAAGTAATTATCCCAAACATTCCTATAAAAGACGTCATCTCATTAAAACAATTAGTAGAAGGATAACATCTAAGCTGTTAACATCTAAAAATCGTAAATTTTTGAAATCACTTGGTTATCAAGTTTTAATATAATGGAAATGTTACATGTGTTGGGTCAACCTTTTAGCGATACAACTATTGAAGATTATCAGTATCACACTTATCAACCATATACATCAAATTTAAACTATAATGATGAAATTAGAATTCCTATCCAAGATCTAGACGCCTATACTTTACCATGTAACAGTTATATTTACATTGAAGGTCAAATGTTAACCGATAAAAATCAAGTTCCAACAAAATTTCAATTTATTAATAACGGTATATCATATTTATTTAGAGAATTAAGGTATGAGTTAAATGGTGTTATAATTGATTCTGTACGAAATATTGGTTTAATTTCGACTTTGAAAAATTATTTGTCTCTTAATGAAAATCAGAGTAAACTCTTACAAAATGCTGGATGGTTTCCAAAAGGTGATAAACTGGTAATTGATAATCATGGCAATTTTAACGTATGCATACCGTTAAAAATTTGGTCCGGATTTTTCGAAGATTTTCAAAAAATTATAATAAACATGAGACAAGAATTAGTCTTAATACGAGATAAAGATGATATTGATGCTATTATTGCTACAGATGAAACAGAAAAACCAAAAATTGCAATTAACAAACTATATTGGAATGTACCTCATATTTTACCCAATATTAGCGAACAATTGCGATTAAACAAAATAGTTCGTAGTAACATAGAACTACCTATTAAATTTAGAAGTTGGGAATTGGTTGAGTATCCCACTTTAAATAATTCAACACGTCATACTTGGCCAGTAAAAACAACTACAAAGCTAGAAAGTCCTCGACACATTGTAGTAGCTTTCCATGATGGTCGAAAAGGAAAAATGCTGAAAGATATGAGTAAATTTGATCACTGCAATCTAACAAATATCCGTATGTTTCTTAATTCGGAGCGATATCCTTATCAAGATCTCAACTTAGATTTTGACACCAACCGTTTTGCAACGTTGTATGAGATGTTTGCTAATTTCCAAGAATCTTATTATCATATTCAAACTAATCAACCAATATTCAGTCCAGAAGAATTTAAAAAGAATGCTCCTATAGTGCATACTGATTGTTCAAGACAAAAAGAAATAATTCAAAGTGGCTCTGTTGTTTTGAGAATAGAATTTGAAACTAGTAAATCTGTAGGAAACAATGTTTCCGCTTATTGCTTAATATTGCATGAAAAAGAATTCTCTTACAATCCTTTAACTAAAATTGTGAGACAGCAATAAAAGGTCTGTATCATAGTCAAAATGTTAGTTGTTAAAATGAATCTGGTAATAGACGTTCAAGGGTTTAAAATAGAAAATAATAAATTTGTAGTGAAAGAACTTGCTGCTTTTAATGGAACACAAATTTGTCATTATGTATTCAAGTCTCCGTTTCCTATTAGAATGTTGTCTTCCGATTTACACAGACAGGCAACTTGGTTAACAAGAAATCATCACTGCATTGATTGGAATTTTGGTTTTACACCCCTTTATCATTTTGCAAATATTTTAAAGGATATTACACAAAACGCTGATGCAGTTTACGTCAAAGGGTTGGAAAAGAAAAATTATTTAAAAAAATACATTGCTGTTCCTTTATACGAATTGGATGAACAACCATCATTAGAAGTTAAGGAACCTGCTTGTTTTTATCATAATAGTAAAAAATGTATTTGTGCTTTATCTAATGTATTTTGGTTGTATAATACTTTTTTAATGCAAAAATAAAAATATATTACATTATTTTTGTTTTATTTCTTAGTTATAAATATTGTAAAACAAACAATCAATTGGCATTAAAATCATTTATTAATACAAAAATTACATAGTATACGGTTTAATTTTTCTGCGAAATTTACTTAAGTGTAGTTTACTAAATGATTTAAACATTACTTGCTTGTCTTCGAATTGTTTTATTTTTTCTTTTAGTTCTTTAATTTTTTTCATAAATTCCTCCAATTCTTGTTGTAATGCTTTGTTGTGTTGAAATGAAAACTACAAAATAAAATATATTATTTATTTATTGTATTTACATGTATTTACAGTATCTACCCCTTCATCTTCAAAACAATGTTTAGGTAGAACATCTTTGTGTTGATGTAAAAAATCAGTCAGCCCTAGATTTTTAATTTTTTTTAAAAAGCAACACATGCATATTTTATTAGATAAATAATCTTCGCAGATTCTCGCTCCCGTGTAATATGTTGCTGATTTTTTATTACAATCTTCTACCGTATATCTTCTCATTCTTATGGTAGCTCGCTCGGCTTCGTATTCAAAATCGTATGCCTTTTCATTCAAAACCCATTGCAAATTTCGGACAGCTTCAGCTACGTTGAGAGTTTTTGTACCATCTAAACATGCATCCATGACTAAATTCTAAAAATTAATAATGTTAGCAACAATATTGATTGAAAAATATTTATTACCTTTCTAATCTCACGACGAACAAAATTTTACTAAATTTCTGAAAATTATTTACTGTTTAACTTATATTACGACGAACTAAATGTTACTAAGGATCGCTTTTAAAATCCTCAATTTATGTAGTTTACATTTTAAACACTGCGCATGCCTTAGTTGCTGAGTAGAGGTGACCTTGATTTACATAAATAAAAAGTAAGTTTGATGTTTAAGAACATTAACAGGTTAATAGCAATGGAGTGTTGTCACAAAGCAAAATTAATGGCTCAACATCCGCAAAAACCTTTGTACAAGTTTACTGAAGCAGAATTAGAAAACTTTACCCTACCATACTTTAGAAAATGTGTGGAACCGTTGGAATTACTTCGATCTTGGTATAAATTACCCACAAAAGCAGTTCAAGATTTTGAAGTTCAGACTCGTCTGCCATGTTTTGTACATTTTAATCGTCCCGAGTGGAGAACAGAAATTGAAGGTACAGCACCGGCGCAATCCAGTTGTCATTTATGTAAGTCTGCACTTGAAAATTTAAGAAATATGTATAACAGTGTAATAAATAGTTAATAAATAATTATTTTTTAATAATAGTTTTTATTATACTAATATCCTATCCTAACCTTGACTGTCACTGTGACCTTGAACTTGATCATTACACGATCTTTAATCTCATTTACGTGACCTTAAACTTGACCTTTGGGTGATCTTGAACTTGACCTCCACGTGACCTTGAACTTGACCTTTTGCGTGACCTTTACCTTTACGTGACCTTGGATTTGGCCTTTGTGTAACCTTTACCTCCATGTGACCTTGAACTTAACCTTCGCGTGACCTTGAACTTGACCTTTTGCGTGACCTTTACCTTCACGTGACCTTGGATTTGACCTTTGAGTAACCTTTACCTCCACGCAACCTTCGCGTGACCTTGAACTTGATTGACCTTGAATAAAACCGGTTTCCCCCACCACATTTTGCACCAGGAATGGTATAGAGTATCTACTTATTAGTCGCCCCTTACAAGAGAGAGGGCCTTCTTGCCTCATCCGTATTCTTATCTCTGCAAGATAAACAGACACACACACATACACACACACTTACACACGCACACACACGCACACACGCACACACACACATACACTCTTCACCTCTCGACTCCTACCCATTAGTCGCCTCTTAACGACAGGCAGTGCCTTCTTGCCACGGCCGTGTTCTCATCTCTGCGAGCCGACCGGACACACACACACTCACACACACACGCACGCACACACGCACACACACGCACACACACACACACACAAATACACTCTTCACCTCTCGACTCCTACCCATTAGTCGCCATTTACGACAGGCAGGGCCTTCTTGCCTCGGCCGTATTCTTATCTCTGCAAGCCGAACGGACACACACACACACTCACACACACACGCACGCACACACGCACACACACGCACACACACACACACACACAAATACACTCTTCACCTCTCGACTCCTACCCATTAGTCGCCATTTACGACAGGCAGGGCCTTCTTGCCTCGGCCGTATTCTTATCTCTGCAAGCCGAACGGACACACACACACACTCACACACAGACGCACGCACACACGCACACACACGCACACACGCACACACACACATACACTCTTCACCTCTCGACTCCTACCCATTAGTCGCCTCTTAACGACAGGCAGTGCCTTCTTGCCACGGCCGTGTTCTCATCTCTGCGAGCCGACCGGACACACACACACACACTGACACACACACATACACACACACACTCACACACGCACGCACACACGCACACACATACATACACTCTTCACCTCTCGACTCCTACCCATTATTCTCCTCTTACGACAGGCAGGGACTTCTTGCCACGGCCGTGTTCTTATCTCTGCAAGCCAAACGGACACACACACACTCACACACACACACACGCACACGCACCCGCACACGCACACACTCTCCACCTCTCGACTCCTATCCATTAGTCGCCTTTTACGACAGGCATGGCCTTCTTGCCACCGCTTTTTTCTTATCTCTGCGAGCGAAGGGACACACACACACACACATACACACACACACTCACACACACATGCACACACGCACCCACACACGCACACACACATACACTCACACACACACAAACACGCACATACGCACACACATACACTCTTCACCTCTCGACTCCTACCCATTAGTCGCCTCTTACGAAAGGCAGGGCCTTCTTGGCACGGCCGTGTTCTCATTTCAGCGAGCTGACCGGACACACACACACACACACGCACACACAAACACACGCACACAGGCACAAACGCACACACGCAAACGCACACGCACACGCACACACTCTCCATCTCTCGAGTCCTATCCATTAGTCGCCTCTTAAGACAGGCAGAGCCTTCTTGCAACGAACGCATTCTTATCTCTGCGAGCCGAAAGGACACACACACACACTCACACACAAACACACACACGCAAGCACACATACACTATTCACCTCTCGACTTCGGCCCATTATTCTCCTCTTACGACAGGCAGGGACTTCTTGCCACGGCCGTGTTCTTATCTCTGCAAGCCGAACGGACACACACACACGCACACACAAACACACACACACACGCACACACGCACACACACGCACCCATGCACACGCACACGCACACGCACACACTCTCCACCTCTCGACTCCTATCCATTAGCCGCCTCTTAAGACAGGTAGGGCCTTCTTGCCACGGCCGTAATCTTATCTCTGCGAGCCGAGCGGACAAACAAACACACTCACACACACACACACACACACACACATACACTCTTCACCTCTCGACCCCTACCTTTTAGTCGCCTCTTACGAGAGGCAGGGCCTTCTTGCCCCGGCCGTATTCATATCTCTGCAAGCCGAACGGACACACACACTCATACACACACACTCACACACGCACAAACACACATACACGCACACACGCACACACACATACACTCTTCACCTCTCGACTCCTACCTATTAGTCGCCTCTTACGATAGGCAGGGCCTTCTTGCCTCGGTTGTGCTCTTATCTCCGCAAGCCGAACTAACAAACACACATACTCACACACGCACACACGCACACACGCATACACACATACACTCTTCACCTCTCGACTCCTACTTATTAGTCGCCCCTTACAAGAGGCAGGGCTTTCTTGCCTCGGCCGTATTCTTATCTCTGCAAGCCAAACAGACACAAACATATACACACACACACACGCACACACACGCACACACGCACACACACACACACATACACTCTTCACCTCTCGACTCCTACCCGTTAGTTGCCTCTTAACGACAGGCAGTGCCTTCTTGCCACGGCCGTGTTCTCATCTCTGCGAGCCGACCGGACACACACACACACTGACACACACACATACACACACACACTCACACACGCACGCACACACGCACACACACACATACACTCTTCACCTCTCGACTCCTACCCATTATTCTCCTCTTACGACAGGCAGGGACTTCTTGCCACGGCCGTGTTTTTATCTCTGCAAGCCAAACGGACACACACACACACACGCACACACACACACACGCACACGCACACGCACACGCACACACTCTCCACCTCTCGACTCCTATCCATTAGTCGCCTCTTACGACAGGCATGGCCTTCTTGCCACCGCTTTTTTCTTATCTCTGCGAGCGAAGGGACACACACACACACATACACACACACACTCACACACACACACGCACATACGCACGCACACACGTACACACACATACATTCTTCACCTCTCTAATCCTAACTATTAGTCGCCTCTCACGACAGGCAGGGCCTTCTTGCCTCGGCCGTGTTCTTATTTCTGCAAGACGAACGGACACACACACATACTCACACACTCACACACACACGCACACACGCACACACGCACACACACACATACACTCTTCACCTCTCTACTCCTACCTATTAGTCGCCTATTACGATAGGCAGGGCCTGCTTGCCTCGGTCGTGTTCTTATTTCTGCAAGCCGAACTAATACACACACATACTCACACACGCACACACACACACGCACACACGCACACACACACACATACACTCTTCACATTTCGACTCCTACTTATTAGTGGCCCATTACAAGAGGCAGGGCCTTCTTGCCTCTGCCGTATTTTTATCTCTGCAAGCCAAACAGACACACACACATACACACAGACTTACACACGCACCCACACGCACACACTCTCCACCTCTCGACTCCTATCCATTAGTCGCCTCTTAAGACAGGCAGGGCCTTCTTGCCACAAACGTATACCTATCTCTGCGAGCCGAACGGACACACACACACACACTTGCACACATACACACACACACACACATACACGCTTCACCTCTCGACTCCTATCCCTTAGTCGCTTCTTACAGCAAGCATGGCCTTCTTGCCACGGACGTATTCTTATCTCTGCGAGCCGAAGGGATACACACACACATACACACACACACACACACACACGCACACACGCACACACACACATACACTCTTCACCTCTTGACTCCTACCTATTAGTCGCCTCTTCCGATAGGCAGGGCCTTCTTGCCTCGGTCGTGCTCTTATCTCTGCAAGCCGAACGGACACACACACTCACACACAAATACACACACACACTCACACATGCACACACACGCACACACGCACACTCACCCACACATACACTCTTCACCTCTCGACTCCTACCCATTAGTCGCCTCTTACGACAGGCAGGGCCTTCTTGCCACGGCCGTGTTCGTATCTCTGCGAGCCGACTGGACACACAAACTCACACACACAAATACACACACACACTCACACATGCACACACACGCACACACGCACACTCACACACACATACACTCTTCACCTCTCGACTCCTACCCATTAGTCGCCTCTTACGACAGGCAGGGCCCTCTTGCCACGGCCGTGTTCGTATCTCTGCGAGCCGCCTGGACACACACACTCACACACACAAATACACACACACACACTCACACATTCACACACACGCACACACGCACACTCACACACACATACACTCTTCACCTCTCGACTTCTACCCATTAGTCGCCTCTTACGACAGGCAGGGCCTTCTTGCCACGGCCGTGTTCTTATCTCTGCGAGCCGACTGGACACACACACACTCACACACACAAATACACACACACACTCACACACGCACACACACGCACACTCACACACACATACACTCTTCACCACTCGACTCCTACCCATTAGTCGCCTCTTACGACAGGCAGGGCCTTCTTGCCACGGCCGTGTTCGTATCTCTGCGAGCCGACTGGACACACACACTCACACACACAAATACACACACACACTCACACACACACGCACACGCACACACGCACACTCACACACACATACACTCTTCACCTCTCGACTCCTACCCATTAGTCGCCTCTTACGACAGGCAGGGCCTTCTTGCCACGGCCGTGTTCTTATCTCTGCGAGCCGACTGGACACACACACACTCACACACACAAATACACACACACACTCACACACGCACACACACGCACACTCACACACACATACACTCTTCACCTCTCGACTCCTACCCATTAGTCGCCTCTTACGAAAGGCAGGGCCTTCTTTCCACGGCCGTGTTCTTTTCTCTGAGAGCCGACTGGACACACACACACTCACACACGCACACACACGCACACACGCACTTACACATATACACTCTTCACCTCTCGACTCCTACGCATTAGTCGCCGCTTACGACAGGCAGGGCCTTCTTGGCACGGACGTGTCCTTATCACTGCGAGCCGACCGGACACACACACTCACACACGCACACACACACGCACACACGCACACACACACGTACACTCTTCACCTCTCGACTCCTACCCATTAGTTGCCTCTTACGACAGGCATGGCCTTCTTGCCTCGGCCGTATTCTAATCTCTGCGAGCCGAATGGACACGCATACATACACACACACACTTACACACGCACAAACACACACACACCCACACACGCACACACACACACACACACATACACTCTTCACCTCTCGACTCCTACCAATTAGTCGCCACTTACGACAGGCAGGGCCCTCTTGCCTTGGCCGTATTCTTATCTCTGCAAGCCGAACGGACACATACACACTCACACACACAAGCACGCACACACGCACACACACGCATACACACAAAAACACTTTTCACCTCTCGACTCCTACCAATTAGTCGCCACTTACGACAGGCAGGGCATTCTTGCCTCGGCCGTATTCTTATCTCTGCAAGCCGAACGGACATATACACACTCACACACACACGCACGCACACACGCACACACACGCACGCACACACGCACACACACGCACACAAACACACAAATACATTCTTCACCTCTCGACTCCTACCAATTAGTCGCCACTTACGACAGGCAGGGCCCTCTTGCCTCGGCCGTATTCTAATCTCTGCGAGCCGAATGGACACACACAAACATACACACACACACTTACACACGCACAAGCACACACACACCCACACACGCACACACTCACGTACTCTCTTCACCTCTCGACTCCTACCCATTAGTCGCCTCTTACGACAGGCAGGGACTTCTTGCCACGGCCGTGTTTTTATCTCTGCAAGCCGAACGGACACACACACACGCACACACAAACACACGCACACAGGCACACACGCACACACGCACACACGCACACGCACACATTCTCCACCTCTCGATTCCTATCCATTAGTCGCCTCTTAAGACAGGCAGGGCCTTCTTGCCACGGACGTATTCTTATCTCTGCGAGCCGAAAGGACACACACACACACGCACACACAAACACACGCACACAGGCACACACGCACACACGCACACGTACACGCACACGCACACACTCTCCACCTCTCGACTAATATCCATTAGTCGCCTCTTAAGACAGGCAGGGCGTTCTTGCCTCGGCCGTATTCTTATCTCTGCAAGCCAAACGGACACACACACACACATACACACACACATACTCACACACGCACAAACACACGCACACACACAAAGACACATACACTCTTCACCTCTCGACTCCTATTCATTAGTCGCCTCTTACGACAGGCAGGGACTTCTTGCCACGGCCGTGTTCTTATCTTTGCGAGCCGAACGGACACACACACATACACACACACGCACACACACACGCACACACGCACCCACACACATACTCTCTTCACCTCTCGACTCCTACTTATTAGTCGCCCACTCTTCACATCTCGACTCCTACCCATTAGTCGCCCCGTACGATTTGCATCGCTTTCTTGCCACGGCTGTTTTCTTATCTCTGCGAGCCGAAGGGACACACACACATACATACACACACACTCACAAACACACACACACACACACACGCACGCGCACACGCACACACACATACACTCACACACACACAAACACGCCCACACGCACTCACACATACATTCTTCACCTCTCGACTCCTACCTATTAGTCGCCTCTTACGATAGGCAGGACCTTCTTGCCTTGGCCGTGTTCTTATCACTGCAAGCCGAACGGACACACACACATACTCACACACGCACACACACACGCACACACGCACACACACATACACTTTTCACCTCTCGACTCCTACTTATTAGTCGCCCACTCTTCGCCTCTCGACTCCTATCCATTAGTCGCCCCGTACGATTTGCATCGCTTTCTTGCCACGGCTGTTTTCTTATCTCTGCGAGCCGAAGGGACACACACACATACATACACACACACTCACAAACACACACACACACACGCACGCACACACGCACACACACATACACTCACACACACACAAACACGCCCACACGCACACACACATACATTCTTCACCTCTCGACTCCTACCTATTAGTCGCCTCTTACGATAGGCAGGGCCTTCTTGCCTCGGTCGTGTTTTTATCTCTGCAAGCCGAACTAACACACACACATACTCACACACGCACACACACACGCACACACGCACACACACATACACTTTTCACCTCTCGACTCCTACTTATTAGTCGCCCACTTTTCACCTCTCGACTCCTACTTATTAGTCGCCCACTCTTCGCCTTTCGACTCCTATCCATTAGTCGCCCACACACACACACACGCACACACGCACACACACGCACCCACGCACACGCACACGCACACGCACACGCACACGCACACACTCTCCACCTCTCGACTCCTATCCATTAGCCGCCACTTAAGACAGGTAGGGCCTTCTTGCCACGGCCGTAATCTTATCTCTGCGAGCCGAGCGGACAAACACACACACTCACACACACACACACACATACACTCTTCACCTCTCGACCCCTACCTTTTAGTCGCCTCTTACGAGAGGCAGGGCCTTCTTGCCCCGGCCGTATTCATATCTCTGCAAGCCGAACGGACACACACACTCATACACACACACTCACACACGCACAAACACACATACACGCACACACGCACACACACATACACTCTTCACCTCTCGACTCCTACCAATTAGTCGCTCCATACAGCAAGTATGGCCTTCTTGCCACGGCCGTATTCTTATCTCTGCAAGCCGAACGGACACACACACTCATACACACACACTCACACACGCACAAACACACACACACGCACACACGCACACACACATACACTCTTCACCTCTCGACTCCTACCTTTTAGTCGCCTCTTACGATAAGCAGGGCCTTCTTGCCGCGGTCGTGTTCTCATCTCTGCAAGCCAAACTAACACACACACATACTCACACACGCACACACACACACACGCACACACGCACACACACATACACTCTTCACCTCTCGACTCCTACTTATTAGTCGACCCTTACAAGAGGCAGGGCCTTCTGGCCTCGGCCGTATTCTTATCTCTGCAAGCCAAACGGACACACACACATACACACACACTCACACACGCCCACACACGCACACACGCACACACACACACACACACATACACTCTTCACCTCTCGACTCCTACCCATTATTCTCCTCTTACGACAGGCAGGGACTTCTTGCCACGGCCGTGTTCTTATCTCTGCAAGCCAAACGGACACACACACATACTCACACACGCACACACACACGCACACACGCACACACACACATACACTCTTCACCTCTCGACTCCTACCTATTAGTCGCCCCTTACAACTGGCAGGGTCTTCTTGCCTTGGCCGTATTCTTACCTCTGCAAGCCAGACGGACACACACACATACACACACACTCACACACGCCCACACACGCACACACGCACACACACACACACACACACACATACACTCTTCACCTCTCGACTCCTACCCATTAGTCGCCTTTTACGACAGGCAGGGACTTCTTGCTACGGCCGTGTTCTTATCTCTGCAAGCCGAATGGACACACACACACACACACGCACACACAAACACACGCACACAGGCACACACGCACACACGCACACGTACACGCACACGCACACACTCTGCACCTCTCGACTAATATCCATTAGTCGCCTCTTAAGACAGGCAGGGCGTTCTTGCCTCGGCCGTATTCTTATCTCTGCAAGCCAAACGGACACACACACATACACACACACGCACACACACACGCACACACGCACCCACACACATACTCTTTTCACCTCTCGACTCCTACTTATTAGTCGCCCACTCTTCACATCTCGACTCCTACCCATTAGTCGCCTCGTACGATTTGCATCGCCTTCTTGCCACGGCTGTTTTCTTATCACTGCAAGCCGAACGGACACACACACATACTCACACACGCACACACACACAAACACACGCACACAGGCACACACGCACTCACGCACACGCACACATTCTCCACCTCTCGATTCCTATCCATTAGTCGCCTCTTAAGACAGGCAGGGCCTTCTTGTTACGGACGTATTCTTATCTCTGCGAGCCGAAAGGACACACACACACACACACACGCATACACAAACACACGCACACAGGCACACACGCACACACGCACACGTACACGCACACGCACACACTCTCCACCTCTCGACTAATATCCATTAGTCGCCTCTTAAGACAGGCAGGGCGTTCTTGCCTCGGCCGTATTCTTATCTCTGCAAGCCAAACGGACACACACACATATACACACACACATACTCACACACGCACAAACACACGCACACACACAAAGACACATACACCCTTCACCTCCTGACTCCTATTCATTAGTCGCCTCTTACGACAGGCAGGGACTTCTTGCCACGGCCGTGTTCTTATCTCTGCGAGCCGAACGGACACACACACATACACACACACGCACACACACACGCACACACGCACCCACACACATACTCTCTTCACCTCTCGACTCCTACTTATTAGTCGCCCACTCTTCACATCTCGACTCCTACCCATTAGTCGCCCCGTACGATTTGCATCGCCTTCTTGCCACGGCTGTTTTCTTATCACTGCAAGCCGAACGGACACACACACATACTCACACACGCACACACACACGCACACACGCACACACACATACACTTTTCTTGCCACGGCTGTTTTCTTATCTCTGCGAGCCGAAGGGACACACACACATACATACACACACACTCACAAACACACACACACACGCACGCACACACGCACACACAAACACACACACACGCACACACGCACACACACGCACCCACGCACACGCACACGCACACGCACACACTCTCCACCTCTCGACTCCTATCCATTAGCCGCCTCTTAAGACAGGTAGGGCCTTCTTGCCACAACCGTAATCTTATCTCTGCGAGCCGAGCGGACAAACACACACACCCACACACACACACACATACACTCTTTACCTCTCGACCCCTACCTTTTAGTCGCCTCTTACGAGAGGCAGGGCCATCTTGCTCTGGCCGTATTCATATCTCTGCAAGCCGAACGGACACACACACTCATACACACACACTCACACACGCACAAACACACACACACGCACACACGCACACACACATACACTCTTCACCTCTCGACTCCTACCTTTTAGTCGCCTCTTACGATAAGCAGGGCCTTCTTGCCGCGGTCGTGTTCTCATCTCTGCAAGCCAAACTAACACACACACATACTCACACACGCACACACACACACACGCACACACACATACACTCTTCACCTCTCGACTCCTACCCATTATTCTCCTCTTACGACAGGCAGGGCCTTCTGGCCTCGGCCGTATTCTTATCTCTGCAAGCCAAACGGACACACACACATACACACACACTCACACACGCCCACACACGCACACACGCACACACACACACACATACACTCTTCACCTCTCGACTCCTACCCATTATTCTCCTCTTACGACAGGCAGGGACTTCTTGCCACGGCCGTGTTCTTATCTCTGCAAGCCAAACGGACACACACACATACTCACACACGCACACACACACGCACACAGGCACAAACACACACATACACTCTTCACCTCTCGACTCCTACATATTAGTCGCCCCTTACAACTGGCAGGGCCTTCTTGCCTTGGCCGTATTCTAACCTCTGCAAGCCAGACGGACACACACACATACACACACACTCACACACGCACACAAACACGCACACACGCACACACACACATACACTCTTCACCTCTCGACCCCTACCCATTAGTCGCCTCTTACGACAGGCAGGGCCTTCCTGCCACGGCCATGTTCTTATCTCTGCGAGCCGACCGGACACACACACACTCACACACACACATACAAGAACAAACACAGACACGCACGCACACACGCGCACACACACATATACACTCTTCACCTCTCGACTCCTACCCATTATTCTTCTATTTCGAAAGGCAGGGACTTCTTGCCACGGCCATGTTCTTATCTCTGCGAGCCGACCGGACACACACACTCACACACACACATACAAGAACACACACACACGCACGCACACACGCGCACACACACATATACACTCTCCACCTTTCGACTCCTATCCATTAGTCGCCTCTTAAGACAGGCATGGCCTTCTTGCCTCGGCCGTATTCTAATCTCTGCGAGCCAAACGGACACACACACACTGACACGCACACACGTTCACACACACGCACACACACACATACACTTTTCACCTCTCGACTCCTACCCATTATTCTCCTATTACGACAGGCAGGGACTTCTTGCCACGGCCGTGTTCTTATCTCTGCAAGCCGAACGGACACACACACATACTCACACACGCACACATACACGCACACACGTACACACACACATACACTCTTCACCTCTCGACTCCTACCCATTAGTCGCCTCTTACGATAGGCAGGGCCTTCTTGCCACGGCCCTGTTCTCATTTCAGCGAGCTGACCGGACACACACACACGCACACACAAACACACGCACACAGGCACAAACGCACACACGCAAACGCACACGCACACGCACACACTCTCCACCTCTCGAGTCCTATCCATTAGTCGCCTCTTAAGACAGGCAGAGCCTTCTTGCAACGAACGCATTCTTATCTCTGCGAGCCGAAAGGACACACACACACACTCACACACAAACACACACACGCAAGCACACATACACTATTCACCTCTCGAATTCTGCCCATTATTCTCCTCTTACGACAGGCAGGGACTTCTTGCCACGGCCGTGTTCTTATCTCTGCAAGCCGAACGGACACACACACACGCACACACAAACACACACACACACGCACACACGCACACACACGCACTCATGCACACGCACACGCACACGCACACACTCTCCACCTCTCGACTCCTATCAATTATTCTTCTATTTCGAAAGGCAGGGACTTCTTGCCACGGCCATGTTCTTATCTCTGCGAGCCGACCGGACACACACACTCACACACACACACATACAAGAACACACACACACGCACGCACACACGCGCACACACACATATACACTCTCCACCTTTCGACTCCTATCCATTAGTCGCCTCTTAAGACAGGCAGGGACTTCTTGCCACGGCCGTGTTCTTATCTCTGCAAGCCAAACGGACACACACACACTGACACACACACACGTTCACACACACGCACACACACACATACACTTTTCACCTCTCGACTCCTACCCATTATTCTCCTATTACGACAGGCAGGGACTTCTTGCCACGGCCGTGTTCTTATCTCTGCAAGCCGAACGGACACACACACACGCACACACAAACACACACACACACGCACACACGCACACACACGCACTCATGCACACGCACACGCACACGCACACACTCTCCACCTCTCGACTCCTATCAATTAGCCGCCTCTTAAGACAGGTAGGGCCTTCTTGCCACGGCCGTAATCTTATCTCTGCGAGCCGAGCGGACAAACACACACACTCACACACACACACACACATACACTCTTCACCTCTCGACCCCTACCTTTTAGTCGCCTCTTACGAGAGGCAGGGCCTTCTTGCCCCGGCCGTATTCATAACTCTGCAAGCCGAACGGACACACACACTCATACACACACACTCACACACGCACAAACACACATACACGCACACACGCACACACGCATACACACATACACTCTTCACCTCTCGACTCCTACTTATTAGTCGCCCCTTACAAGAGGCAGGGCCTTCTTGCCTCGGCCGTATTCTTATCTCTGCAAGCCAAACAGACACAAACATATACACACACACACGCACACACACGCACACACGCACACACACACACATACACTTTTCACCTCTCGACTCCTACCCATTATTCTCCTCTTACGACAGGCATGGACTTCTTGCCACGGCCGTGTTCTTATCTCTGCAAGCCGAACGGACACACACACACGCACACACAAACACACACACACACACGCACACACGCACACACACGCACCCACGCACACGCACACGCACACGCACACACTCTCCACCTCTCGACTCCTATCCATTAGCCGCCTCTTAAGACAGGTAGGGCCTTCTTGCCACGGCCGTAATCTTATCTCTGCGAGCCGAGCGGACAAACACACACACTCACACACACACACACACACACATACACTCTTCACCTCTCGACCCCTACCTTTTAGTCGCCTCTTACGAGAGGCAGGGCCTTCTTGCCCCGGCCGTATTCATATCTCTGCAAGCCGAACGGACACACACACTCATACACACACACTCACACACGCACAAACACACATACACGCACACACGCACACAAACATACACTCTTCACCTCTCGACTCCTACCCATTAGTCGCCTCTTACGACAGGCAAGGCCTTCTTGCCTCGGCCGTATTGTTATCTCTGCAAGCCGAACGGACACATACACACGCACACACACGCACACACACAAAAACACTTTTCACCTCTCGACTCCTACACATTAGTTGCCTCTTACGACAGGCATGGCCTTCTTGCCTCGGCCGTATTCTAATCTCTGCGAGCCGAATGGACACACACATACATACACACACACTTACACACGCACAAACACACACACACCCACACACGCACACACACACACACACATACACTATTCACCTTTCGACTCCTACCTATTAGTCGCCCCTTACAAGAGAGAGGGCCTTCTTGCCTCATCCGTATTCTTATCTCTGCAAGCCAAACAGACACACACACATACACACACACTTACACACGCACACACACGCACACACGCACACACACACACATACACTCTTCACCTCTCGACTCCTACCAATTAGTCGCCACTTACGACAGGCAGGGCCTTCTTGCCTCGGCCGTATTCTTATCTCTGCAAGCCGAACGGACACACACACACTCACACACACACGCACGCACACACGCACACACACGCACACACACACACACACACAAATACACTCTTCACCTCTCGACTCCTACCCATTAGTCGCCATTTACGACAGGCAGGGCCTTCTTGCCTCGGCCGTATTCTTATCTCTGCAAGCCGAACGGACACACACACACACTCACACACAGACGCACGCACACACGCACACACACGCACACACGCACACACACACATACACTCTTCACCTCTCGACTCCTACCCATTAGTCGCCTCTTAACGACAGGCAGTGCCTTCTTGCCACGGCCGTGTTCTCATCTCTGCGAGCCGACCGGACACACACACACACACACTGACACACACACATACACACACACACTCACACACGCACGCACACACGCACAAACATACATACACTCTTCACCTCTCGACTCCTACCCATTATTCTCCTCTTACGACAGGCAGGGACTTCTTGCCACGGCCGTGTTCTTATCTCTGCAAGCCAAACGGACACACACACACTCACACACACACACGCACACGCACCCGCACACGCACACACTCTCCACCTCTCGACTCCTATCCATTAGTCGCCTCTTACGACAGGCATGGCCTTCTTGCCACCGCTTTTTTCTTATCTCTGCGAGCGAAGGGACACACACACACACACATACACACACACACTCACACACACATGCACACACGCACCCACACACGCACACACACATACACTCACACACACACAAACACGCACATACGCACACACGTACACTCTTCACCTCTCGACTCCTACCCATTAGTCGCCTCTTACGAAAGGCAGGGCCTTCTTGGCACGGCCGTGTTCTCATTTCAGCGAGCTGACCGGACACACACACACACACGCACACACAAACACACGCACACAGGCACAAACGCACACACGCAAACGCACACGCACACGCACAGACTCTCCACCTCTCCAGTCCTATCCATTAGTCGCCTCTTAAGACAGGCAGAGCCTTCTTGCAACGAACGCATTCTTATCTCTGCGAGCCGAAAGGACACACACACACACTCACACACAAACACACACACGCAAGCACACATACACTATTCACCTCTCGACTTCGGCCCATTATTCTCCTCTTACGACAGGCAGGGACTTCTTGCCACGGCCGTGTTCTTATCTCTGCAATCCGAACGGACACACACACACGCACACACAAACACACACACACGCACACACGCACACACACGCACCCATGCACACGCACACGCACACGCACACACTCTCCACCTCTCGACTCCTATCCATTAGCCGCCTCTTAAGACAGGTAGGGCCTTCTTGCCACGGCCGTAATCTTATCTCTGCGAGCCGAGCGGACAAACAAACACACTCACACACACACACACACACACACATACACTCTTCACCTCTCGACCCCTACCTTTTAGTCGCCTCTTACGAGAGGCAGGGCCTTCTTGCCCCGGCCGTATTCATATCTCTGCAAGCCGAACGGACACACACACTCATACACACACACTCACACACGCACAAACACACATACACGCACACACGCACACACACATACACTCTTCACCTCTCGACTCCTACCTATTAGTCGCCTCTTACGATAGGCAGGGCCTTCTTGCCTCGGTTGTGCTCTTATCTCCGCAAGCCGAACTAACAAACACACATACTCACACACGCACACACGCACACACGCATACACACATACACTCTTCACCTCTCGACTCCTACTTATTAGTCGCCCCTTACAAGAGGCAGGGCTTTCTTGCCTCGGCCGTATTCTTATCTCTGCAAGCCAAACAGACACAAACATATACACACACACACACGCACACACACGCACACACGCACACACACACACACATACACTCTTCACCTCTCGACTCCTACCCGTTAGTTGCCTCTTAACGACAGGCAGTGCCTTCTTGCCACGGCCGTGTTCTCATCTCTGCGAGCCGACCGGACACACACACACACTGACATACACACATACACACACACACTCACACACGCACGCACACACGCACACACACACATACACTCTTCACCTCTCGACTCCTACCCATTATTCTCCTCTTACGACAGGCAGGGACTTCTTGCCACGGCCGTGTTTTTATCTCTGCAAGCCAAACGGACACACACACACACACGCACACACACACACACGCACACGCACACGCACACGCACACACTCTCCACCTCTCGACTCCTATCCATTAGTCGCCTCTTACGACAGGCATGGCCTTCTTGCCACCGCTTTTTTCTTATCTCTGCGAGCGAAGGGACACACACACACACATACACACACACTCACACACACACGCACATACGCACGCACACACGTACACACACATACATTCTTCACCTCTCTAATCCTAACTATTAGTCGCCTCTCACGACAGGCAGGGCCTTCTTGCCTCGGCCGTGTTCTTATTTCTGCAAGACGAACGGACACACACACATACTCACACACTCACACACACACGCACACACGCACACACGCACACACACATACACTCTTCACCTCTCTACTCCTACCTATTAGTTGCCTATTACGATATGCAGGGCCTGCTTGCCTCGGTCGTGTTCTTATTTCTGCAAGCCGAACTAATACACACACATACTCACACACGCACACACACACACGCACACACGCACACACACACACATACACTCTTCACATTTCGACTCCTACTTTTTAGTGGCCCATTACAAGAGGCAGGGCCTTCTTGCCTCTGCCGTATTTTTATCTCTGCGAGCCGAACGGACACACACACACACACTTGCACACATACACACACACACACATACACGCTTCACCTCTCGACTCCTATCCCTTAGTCGCTTCTTACAGCAAGCATGGCGTTCTTGCCACGGACGTATTCTTATCTCTGCGAGCCGAAGGGATACACACACACATACACACACACACACACACGCACACACGCACACACACACATACACTCTTCACCTCTTGACTCCTACCTATTAGTCGCCTCTTCCGATAGGCAGGGCCTTCTTGCCTCGGTCGTGCTCTTATCTCTGCAAGCCGAACGGACACACACACTCACACACAAATACACACACACACTCACACATGCACACACACGCACACACGCACACTCACCCACACATACACTCTTCACCTCTCGACTCCTACCCATTAGTCGCCTCTTACGACAGGCAGGGCCTTCTTGCCACGGCCGTGTTCGTATCTCTGCGAGCCGACTGGACACACAAACTCACACACACAAATACACACACACACTCACACATGCACACACACGCACACACGCACACTCACACACACATACACTCTTCACCTCTCGACTCCTACCCATTAGTCGCCTCTTACGACAGGCAGGGCCCTCTTGCCACGGCCGTGTTCGTATCTCTGCGAGCCGCCTGGACACACACACTCACACACACAAATACACACACACACACTCACACATGCACACACACGCACACACGCACACTCACACACACATACACTCTTCACCTCTCGACTTCTACCCATTAGTCGCCTCTTACGACAGGCAGGGCCTTCTTGCCACGGCCGTGTTCTTATCTCTGCGAGCCGACTGGACACACACACACTCACACACACAAATACACACACACACTCACACACGCACACACACGCACACTCACACACACATACACTCTTCACCACTCGACTCCTACCCATTAGTCGCCTCTTACGACAGGCAGGGCCTTCTTGCCACGGCCGTGTTCGTATCTCTGCGAGCCGACTGGACACACACACTCACACACACAAATACACACACACTCACACACACACGCACACGCACACACGCACACTCACACACACATACACTCTTCACCTCTCGACTCCTACCCATTAGTCGCCTCTTACGACAGGCAGGGCCTTCTTGCCACGGCCGTGTTCTTATCTCTGCGAGCCGACTGGACACACACACACTCACACACACAAATACACACACACACTCACACACGCACACACACGCACACTCACACACACATACACTCTTCACCTCTCGACTCCTACCCATTAGTCGCCTCTTACGAAAGGCAGGGCCTTCTTTCCACGGCCGTGTTCTTTTCTCTGAGAGCCGACTGGACACACACACACTCACACACGCACACACACGCACACACGCACTTACACACATACACTCTTCACCTCTCGACTCCTACGCATTAGTCGCCGCTTACGACAGGCAGGGCCTTCTTGGCACGGACGTGTCCTTATCACTGCGAGCCGACCGGACACACACACTCACACACGCACACACACACGCACACACGCACACACACACGTACACTCTTCACCTCTCGACTCCTACCCATTAGTTGCCTCTTACGACAGGCATGGCCTTCTTGCCTCGGCCGTATTCTAATCTCTGCGAGCCGAATGGACACGCATACATACACACACACACTTACACACGCACAAACACACACACACCCACACACGCACACACACACACACATATACACTCTTCACCTCTCGACTCCTACCAATTAGTCGCCACTTACGACAGGCAGGGCCCTCTTGCCTTGGCCGTATTCTTATCTCTGCAAGCCGAACGGACACATACACACTCACACACACAAGCACGCACACACGCACACACACGCATACACACAAAAACACTTTTCACCTCTCGGCTCCTACCAATTAGTCGCCACTTACGACAGGCAGGGCATTCTTGCCTCGGCCGTATTCTTATCTCTGCAAGCCGAACGGACATATACACACTCACACACACACGCACGCACACACGCACACACACGCACGCACACACGCACACACACGCACACAAACACACAAATACATTCTTCACCTCTCGACTCCTACCAATTAGTCGCCACTTACGACAGGCAGGGCCCTCTTGCCTCGGCCGTATTCTAATCTCTGCGAGCCGAATGGACACACACAAACATACACACACACACTTACACACGCACAAGCACACACACACCCACACACGCACACACTCACGTACTCTCTTCACCTCTCGACTCCTACCCATTAGTCGCCTCTTACGACAGGCAGGGACTTCTTGCCACGGCCGTGTTTTTATCTCTGCAAGCCGAACGGACACACACACACGCACACACAAACACACGCACACAGGCACACACGCACACACGCACACACGCACACGCACACATTCTCCACCTCTCGATTCCTATCCATTAGTCGCCTCTTAAGACAGGCAGGGCCTTCTTGCCACGGACGTATTCTTATCTCTGCGAGCCGAAAGGACACACACACACACACGCACACACAAACACACGCACACAGGCACACACGCACACACGCACACTTACACGCACACGCACACACTCTCCACCTCTCGACTAATATCCATTAGTCGCCTCTTAAGACAGGCAGGGCGTTCTTGCCTCGGCCGTATTCTTATCTCTGCAAGCCAAACGGACACACACACACACATACACACACACATACTCACACACGCACAAACACACGCACACACACAAAGACACATACACTCTTCACCTCTCGACTCCTATTCATTAGTCGCCTCTTACGACAGGCAGGGACTTCTTGCCACGGCCGTGTTCTTATCTTTGCGAGCCGAACGGACACACACACATACACACACACGCACACACACACGCACACACGCACCCACACACATACTCTCTTCACCTCTCGACTCCTACTTATTAGTCGCCCACTCTTCACATCTCGACTCCTACCCATTAGTCGCCCCGTACGATTTGCATCGCCTTCTTGCCACGGCTGTTTTCTTATCTCTGCGAGCCGAAGGGACACACACACATACATACACACACACTCACAAACACACACACACACACACGCACGCGCACACGCACACACACATACACTCACACACACACAAACACGCCCACACGCACTCACACATACATTCTTCACCTCTCGACTCCTACCTATTAGTCGCCTCTTACGATAGGCAGGACCTTCTTGCCTTGGCCGTGTTCTTATCACTGCAAGCCGAACGGACACACACACATACTCACACACGCACACACACACGCACACACGCACACACACATACACTTTTCACCTCTCGACTCCTACTTATTAGTCGCCCACTCTTCGCCTCTCGACTCCTATCCATTAGTCGCCCCGTACGATTTGCATCGCTTTCTTGCCACGGCTGTTTTCTTATCTCTGCGAGCCGAAGGGACACACACACATACATACACACACACTCACAAACACACACACACACGCACGCACACACGCACACACACATACACTCACACACACACAAACACGCCCACACGCACACACACATACATTCTTCACCTCTCGACTCCTACCTATTAGTCGCCTCTTACGATAGGCAGGGCCTTCTTGCCTCGGTCGTGTTTTTATCTCTGCAAGCCGAACTAACACACACACATACTCACACACGCACACACACACGCACACACGCACACACACATACACTTTTCACCTCTCGACTCCTACTTATTAGTCGCCCACTTTTCACCTCTCGACTCCTACTTATTAGTCGCCCACTCTTCGCCTCTCGACTCCTATCCATTAGTCGCCCACACACACACACACGCACACACGCACACACACGCACCCACGCACACGCACACGCACACGCACACGCACACGCACACACTCTCCACCTCTCGACTCCTATCCATTAGCCGCCACTTAAGACAGGTAGGGCCTTCTTGCCACGGCCGTAATCTTATCTCTGCGAGCCGAGCGGACAAACACACACACTCACACACACACACACACATACACTCTTCACCTCTCGACCCCTACCTTTTAGTCGCCTCTTACGAGAGGCAGGGCCTTCTTGCCCCGGCCGTATTCATATCTCTGCAAGCCGAACGGACACACACACTCATACACACACACTCACACACGCACAAACACACGCACACACACATACACTTTTTACCTCTCGACTCCTACTTATTAGTCGCCCACTTTTCACCTCTCGACTCCTACTTATTAGTCGCCCACTCTTCGCCTCTCGACTCCTATCCATTAGTCGCCCACACACACACACACGTACACACGCACACACACATACACTCACACACACACAAACACGCCCACACGCACACACACATACATTCTTCACCTCTCGACTCCTACCTATTAGTCGCCTCTTACGATAGGCAGGGCCTTCTTGCCTCGGTCGTGTTTTTATCTTTGCAAGCCGAACTAACACACACACATACTCACACACGCACACACACACGCACACACGCACACAGACATACACTTTTCACCTCTCGACTCCTACTTATTAGTCGCCCACTTTTCACCTCTCGACTCCTACTTATTAGTCGCCCACTCTTCGCCTCTCGACTCCTATCCATTAGTCGCCCACACACACACACACGCACACACGCACACACACGCACCCACGCACACGCACACGCACACGCACACGCACACACTCTCCACCTCTCGACTCCTATCCATTAGCCGCCTCTTAAGACAGGTAGGGCCTTCTTGCCACGGCCGTAATCTTATCTCTGCGAGCCGAGCGGACAAACACACACACTCACACACACACACACACATACACTCTTCACCTCTCGACCCCTACCTTTTAGTCGCCTCTTACGATAGGCAGGGCCTTCTTGCCTCGGTCGTGTTTTTATCTCTGCAAGCCGAACTAACACACACACATACTCACACACGCACACACACACGCACACACGCACACACACATACACTTTTCACCTCTCGACTCCTACTTATTAGTCGCCCACTTTTCACCTCGCGACTCCTACTTATTAGTCGCCCACTCTTCGCCTCTCGACTCCTATCCATTAGTCGCCCACACACACACACACACGCACACACGCACACACACGCACCCACGCACACGCACACGCACACGCACACGCACACGCACACACTCTCCACCTCTCGACTCCTATCCATTAGCCGCCTCTTAAGACAGGTAGGGCCTTCTTGCCACGGCCGTAATTTATCTCTGCGAGCCGAGCGGACAAACACACACACGCACACACGCACACAAACATTCACTCTTCACCTCTCGACTCCTACCCATTAGTCGCCTCTTACGACAGGCAAGGCCTTCTTGCCTCGGCCGTATTCTTATCTCTGCAAGCCGAACGGACACATACACACGCACACACACGCACACACACAAAAACACTTTTCACCTCTCGACTCCTACCCATTAGTTGCCTCTTACGACAGGCATGGCCTTCTTGCCTCGGCCGTATTCTAATCTCTGCGAGCCGAATGGACACACACATACATACACACACACTTACACACGCACAAACACACACACCCACACACGCACACACACACACACACACATACACTATTCACCTTTCGACTCCTACCTATTAGTCGCCCCTTACAAGAGAGAGGGCCTTCTTGCCTCGGCCGTATTCTTATCTCTGCAAGCCAAACAGACACACACACATACACACACACTTACACACGCACACACACGCACACACACGCACACTCACACACACATACACTCTTCACCACTCGACTCCTACCCATTAGTCGCCTCTTACGACAGGCAGGGCCTTCTTGCCACGGCCGTGTTCGTATCTCTGCGAGCCGACTGGACACACACACTCACACACACAAATACACACACACACTCACACATGCACACACACGCACACACGCACACTCACACACACATACACTCTTCACCTCTCGACTCCTACCCATTAGTCGCCTCTTACGACAGGCAGGGCCTTCTTGCCACGGCCGTGTTCTTATCTCTGCGAGCCGACTGGACACACACACACTCACACACACAAATACACACACACACTCACACACGCACACACACGCACACTCACACACACATACACTCTTCACCTCTCGACTCCTACCCATTAGTCGCCTCTTACGAAAGGCAGGGCCTTCTTGCCACGGCCGTGTTCTTATTTTTGAGAGCCGACTGGACACACACACACACTCACACACGCACACACACGCACACACGCACTTACACACATACACTCTTCACCTCTCGACTCCTACGCATTAGTCGCCGCTTACGACAGGCAGGGCCTTCTTGGCACGGACGTGTCCTTATCACTGCGAGCCGACCGGACACACACACTCACACACGCACACACACACGCACACACGCACACACACACGTACACTCTTCACCTCTCGACTCCTACCCATTAGTTGCCCCTTACGACAGGCAGGCCTTCTTGCCTCGGCCGTATTCTAATCTCTGCGAGCCGAATGGACACGCATACATACACACACACATTTACACACGCACAAACACACACACACCCACACACGCACACACACACACACATACACTCTTCACCTCTCGACTCCTACCAATTAGTCGCCACTTACGACAGGCAGGGCCCTCTTGCCTTGGCCGTATTCTTATCTCTGCAAGCCGAACGGACACATACACACTCACACACACAAGCACGCACACACGCACACACACGCACACACACAAAAACACTTTTCACCTCTCGCCTCCTACCAATTAGTCGCCACTTACGACAGGCAGGGCATTCTTGCCTCGGCCGTATTCTTATCTCTGCAAGCCGAACGGACATATACACACTCACACACACACGCACGCACACACGCACACACACGCACACACACACACAAATACATTCTTCACCTCTCGACTCCTACCCATTAGTCGCCTCTTACGACAGGCATTGCCTTGTTGCCTCGGCCGTATTCTAATCTCTGCGAGCCGAATGGACACACACAAACATACACACACACACTTACACACGCACAAACACACACACACGCACACACGCACACACACGCACCCACGCACACGCACACGCACACGCACACGCACACACTCTCCACCTCTCGACTCCTATCCATTAGCCGCCTCTTAAGACAGGTAGGGCCTTCTTGCCACGGCCGTAATCTTATCTCTGCGAGCCGAGCGGACAAACACACACACTCACACACACACACACACATACACTCTTCACCTCTCGACCCCTACCTTTTAGTCGCCTCTTACGATAGGCAGGGCCTTCTTGCCTCGGTCGTGTTTTTATCTCTGCAAGCCGAACTAACACACACACATACTCACACACGCACACACACACGCACACACGCACACACACATACACTTTTCACCTCTCGACTCCTACTTATTAGTCGCCCACTTTTCACCTCGCGACTCCTACTTATTAGTCGCCCACTCTTCGCCTCTCGACTCCTATCCATTAGTCGCCCACACACACACACACGCACACACGCACACACACGCACCCACGCACACGCACACGCACACGCACACGCACACGCACACACTCTCCACCTCTCGACTCCTATCCATTAGCCGCCTCTTAAGACAGGTAGGGCCTTCTTGCCACGGCCGTAATTTATCTCTGCGAGCCGAGCGGACAAACACACACACGCACACACGCACACAAACATTCACTCTTCACCTCTCGACTCCTACCCATTAGTCGCCTCTTACGACAGGCAAGGCCTTCTTGCCTCGGCCGTATTCTTATCTCTGCAAGCCGAACGGACACATACACACGCACACACACGCACACACACAAAAACACTTTTCACCTCTCGACTCCTACCCATTAGTTGCCTCTTACGACAGGCATGGCCTTCTTGCCTCGGCCGTATTCTAATCTCTGCGAGCCGAATGGACACACACATACATACACACACACTTACACACGCACAAACACACACACCCACACACGCACACACACACACACACACATACACTATTCACCTTTCGACTCCTACCTATTAGTCGCCCCTTACAAGAGAGAGGGCCTTCTTGCCTCGGCCGTATTCTTATCTCTGCAAGCCAAACAGACACACACACATACACACACACTTACACACGCACACACACGCACACATACGCACACTCACACACACATACACTCTTCACCACTCGACTCCTACCCATTAGTCGCCTCTTACGACAGGCAGGGCCTTCTTGCCACGGCCGTGTTCGTATCTCTGCGAGCCGACTGGACACACACACTCACACACACAAATACACACACACACTCACACATGCACACACACGCACACACGCACACTCACACACACATACACTCTTCACCTCTCGACTCCTACCCATTAGTCGCCTCTTAGGACAGGCAGGGCCTTCTTGCCACGGCCGTGTTCTTATCTCTGCGAGCCGACTGGACACACACACACTCACACACACAAATACACACACACACTCACACACGCACACACACGCACACTCACACACACATACACTCTTCACCTCTCGACTCCTACCCATTAGTCGCCTCTTACGAAAGGCAGGGCCTTCTTGCCACGGCCGTGTTCTTATTTTTGAGAGCCGACTGGACACACACACGCACACACACGCACACACGCACTTACACACATACACTCTTCACCTCTCGACTCCTACGCATTAGTCGCCGCTTACGACAGGCAGGGCCTTCTTGGCACGGACGTGTCCTTATCACTGCGAGCCGACCGGACACACACACTCACACACGCACACACACACGCACACACGCACACACACACGTACACTCTTCACCTCTCGACTCCTACCCATTAGTTGCCCCTTACGACAGGCAGGCCTTCTTGCCTCGGCCGTATTCTAATCTCTGCGAGCCGAATGGACACGCATACATACACACACACATTTACACACGCACAAACACACACACACCCACACACGCACACACACACACACATACACTCTTCACCTCTCGACTCCTACCAATTAGTCGCCACTTACGACAGGCAGGGCCCTCTTGCCTTGGCCGTATTCTTATCTCTGCAAGCCGAACGGACACATACACACTCACACACACAAGCACGCACACACGCACACACACGCACACACACAAAAACACTTTTCACCTCTCGCCTCCTACCAATTAGTCGCCACTTACGACAGGCAGGGCATTCTTGCCTCGGCCGTATTCTTATCTCTGCAAGCCGAACGGACATATACACACTCACACACACACGCACGCACACACGCACACACACGCACACACACACACAAATACATTCTTCACCTCTCGACTCCTACCCATTAGTCGCCTCTTACGACAGGCATTGCCTTGTTGCCTCGGCCGTATTCTAATCTCTGCGAGCCGAATGGACACACACAAACATACACACACACACTTACACACGCACAAACACACACACACCCACACACGCACACACTCACGTACTCTCTTCACCTCTCGACTCCTACCCATTAGTCGCCTCTTACGACAGGCAGGGACTTCTTGCCACGGCCGTGTTCTTATCTCTGCAAGCCAAACGGACACACACACACGCACACACAAACACACGCACACAGGCACACACGCACACACGCACACACGCACACGCACACATTCTCCACCTCTCGATTCCTATCCATTAGTCGCCTCTTAAGACAGGCAGGGCCTTCTTGCCACGGACGTATTCTTATCTCTGCGAGCCGAAAGGACACACACACACACACGCACACACAAACACACGCACACAGGCACACACGCACACACGCACACGTACACGCACACGCACACACTCTCCACCTCTCGACTAATATCCATTAGTCGCCTCTTAAGACAGGCAGGGCGTTCTTGCCTCGGCCGTATTCTTATCTCTGCAAGCCAAACGGACACACACACACACATACACACACATACTCACACACGCACAAACACACGCACACACACAAAGACACATACACTCTTCACCTCTCGACTCCTATTCATTAGTCGCCTCTTACGACAGGCAGGGACTTCTTGCCACGGCCGTGTTCTTATCTTTGCGAGCCGAACGGACACACACACATACACACACACGCACACACACACGCACACACGCACCCACACACATACTCTCTTCACCTCTCGACTCCTACTTATTAGTCGCCCACTCTTCACATCTCGACTCCTACCCATTAGTCGCCCCGTACGATTTGCATCGCCTTCTTGCCACGGCTGTTTTCTTATCTCTGCGAGCCGAAGGGACACACACACACATACATACACACACACTCACAAACACACACACACACACACACACGCACGCGCACACGCACACACACATACACTCACACACACACAAACACGCCCACACGCACACACACATACATTCTTCACCTCTCGACTCCTACCTATTAGTCGCCTCTTACGATAGGCAGGGCCTTCTTGCCTTGGCCGTGTTCTTATCACTGCAAGCCGAACGGACACACACACATACTCACACACGCACACACACACGCACACACGCACACACACATACACTTTTCACCTCTCGACTCCTACTTATTAGTCGCCCACTCTTCGCCTCTCGACTCCTATCCATTAGTCGCCCCGTACGATTTGCATCGCTTTCTTGCCACGGCTGTTTTCTTATCTCTGCGAGCCGAAGGGACACACACACATACATACACACACACTCACAAACACACACACACGCACGCGCACACGCACACACACATACACTCACACACACACAAACACGCCCACACGCACACACACATACATTCTTCACCTCTCGACTCCTACCTATTAGTCGCCTCTTACGATAGGCAGGGACTTCTTGCCACGGCCGTGTTCTTATCTCTGCAAGCCGAACGGACACACACACATACTCACACACGCACACACACACGCACACACGCACACACACATACACTCTTCACCTCTCGACTCCTACTTATTAGTCGCCCACTCTTCGCCTCTCGACTCCTATCCATTAGTCGCCCCGTACGATTTGCATCGCTTTCTTGCCACGGCTGTTTTCTTATCTCTGCGAGCCGAAGGGACACACACACATACATACACACACACTCACAAACACACACACACGCACGCACACACGCACACACACATACACTCACACACACACACAAACACGCCCACACGCACACACACATACATTCTTCACCTCTCGACTCCTACCTATTAGTCGCCTCTTACGATAGGCAGGGACTTCTTGCCACGGCCGTGTTCTTATCTCTGCAAGCCGAACGGACACACACACATACTCACACACGCACACACACACACGCACACACGCACACACACATACACTCTTCACCTCTCGACTCCTACCTATTAGTCGCCCCTTACAACTGGCAGGGTCTTCTTGCCTTGGCCGTATTCTTACCTCTGCAAGCCAGACGGACACACACACATACACACACACACGCACACACACGCACACACGCACACACACACATACACTCTTCACCTCTCGACCCCTACCCATTAGTCGCCTCTTACCACAGGCAGGGCCTTCCTGCCACGGCCATGTTCTTATCTCTGCGAGCCGACCGGACACACACACTCAAACACACAAATACAAGAACACACACACACACGCACGCACACACGCGCACACACACATATACACTCTCCACCTTTCGACTCCTATCCATTAGTCGCCTCTTAAGACAGGCATGACCTTCTTGCCACGGACGTATTCTTATCTCTGCAAGCCGAACGGACACACACACATACTCACACACGCACACACACACGCACACACGTACACACACACATACACTCTTCACCTCTCGACTCCCACCCATTAGTCGCCTCTTACGACAGGCAGGGACTTCTTGCCACGGCCGTGTTCTCATTTCAGCGAGCCGACCGGACACACACACACACGCACACACAAACACACGCACACAGGCACAAACGCACACACGCAAACGCACACGCACACGCACACACTCTCCACCTCTCGAGTCCTATCCATTAGTCGCCTCTTAAGACAGGCAGAGCCTTCTTGCAACGAACGCATTCTTATCTCTGCGAGCCGAAAGGACACGCACACACACTCACACACAAACACACACACGCAAGCACACATACACTATTCACCTCTCGACTTCTACCCATTATTCTCCTCTTACGACAGGCAGGGACTTCTTGCCACGGCGGTGTTCTTATCTCTGCAAGCCGAACGGACACACACACACGCACACACAAACACACACACACGCACACACGCACACACACGCACCCACGCACACGCACACGCACACGCACACGCACACGCACACACTCTCCACCTCTCGACTCCTATCCATTAGCCGCCTCTTAAGACAGGTAGGGCCTTCTTGCCACGGCCGTAATCTTATCTCTGCGAGCCGAGCGGACAAACACACACACTCACACACACACACACACATACACTCTTCACCTCTCGACCCCTACCTTTTAGTCGCCTCTTACGAGAGGCAGGGCCTTCTTGCCCCGGCCGTATTCATATCTCTGCAAGCCGAACAGACACACACACTCATACACACACACTCACACACGCACAAACACACATACACGCACACACGCACACAAACATACACTCTTCACCTCTCGACTCCTACCCATTAGTCGCCTCTTACGACAGGCAAGGCCTTCTTGCCTCGGCCGTATTCTTATCTCTGCAAGCCGAACGGACACATACACACGCACACACACGCACACACACAAAAACACTTTTCACCTCTCGACTCCTACCCATTAGTTGCCTCTTACGACAGGCATGGCCTTCTTGGCTCGGCCGTATTCTAATCTCTGCGAGCCGAATGGACACACACATACATACACACACACTTACACACGCACAAACACACACACACCCACACACGCACACACACACACACATATACACTATTCACCTTTCGACTCCTACCTATTAGTCGCCCCTTACAAGAGAGAGGGCCTTCTTGCCTCGGCCGTATTCTTATCTCTGCAAGCCAAACAGACACACACACATACACACACACTTACACACGCACACACACGCACACACGCACACACACACATACACTCTTCACCTCTCGACTCCTACCAATTAGTCGCCACTTACGACAGGCAGGGCCTTCTTGCCTCGGCCGTATTCTTATCTCTGCAAGCCGAACGGACACACACACACTCACACACACACGCACGCACACACGCACACACACGCACACACACACACACACACACACAAATACACTCTTCACCTCTCGACTCCTACCCATTAGTCGCCATTTACGACAGGCAGGGCCTTTTTGCCTCGGCCGTATTCTTATCTCTGCAAGCCGAACGGACACACACACACTCACACACAGACGCACGCACACACGCACACACACGCACACACGCACACACACACATACACTCTTCACCTCTCGACTCCTACCCATTAGTCGCCTCTTAACGACAGGCAGTGCCTTCTTGCCACGGCCGTGTTCTCATCTCTGCGAGCCGACTGGACACACACACACACACTGACACACACACATACACACACACACTCACACACGCACGCACACACGCACACACATACATACACTCTTCACCTCTCGACTCCTACCCATTATTCTCCTCTTACGACAGGCAGGGACTTCTTGCCACGGCCGTGTTCTTATCTCTGCAAGCCAAACGGACACACACACACTCACACACACACACACGCACACGCACCCGCACACGCACACACTCTCCACCTCTCGACTCCTATCCATTAGTCGCCTCTTACGAGAGGCATGGCCTTCTTGCCACCGCTTTTTTCTTATCTCTGCGAGCGAAGGGACACACACACACACACATACACACACACACTCACACACACATGCACACACGCACGCACACACGCACACACACATACACTCACACACACACAAACACGCACATACGCACACACATACACTCTTCACCTCTCGACTCCTACCCATTAGTCGCCTCTTACGAAAGGCAGGGCCTTCTTGCCACGGCCGTGTTCTTATCTCTGAGAGCCGACTGGACACACACACACACTAACACACGCACACACACGCACACACGCACTTACACACATACACTCTTCACCACTCGACTCCTACGCATTAGTCGCCGCTTACGACAGGCAGGGCCTTCTTGGCACGGACGTGTCCTTATCACTGCGAGCCGACCGGACACACACACTCACACACGCACACACACACGCACACACGCACACACGCACACACACACACACACACACATACACTTTTCACCTCTCGACTCCTACCCATTATTCTCCTATTACGACAGGCAGGGACTTCTTTCCACGGCCGTGTTCTTATCTCTGCAAGCCGAACGGACACACACACATACTCACACACGCACACACACACGCACACACGTACACACACACATACACTCTTAACCTCTCGACTCCTACCCATTAGTCGCCTCTTACGACAAGCAGGGCCTTCTTGCCACGGCCGTGTTCTCATTTCAGCGAGCTGACCGGACACACACACACACGCACACACAAACACACGCACACAGGCACAAACGCACACACGCAAACGCACACGCACACGCACACACTCTCCACCTCTCGAGTCCTATCCATTAGTCGCCTCTTAAGACAGGCAGAGCCTTCTTGCAACGAACGCATTCTTATCTCTGCGAGCCGAAAGGACACACACACACACTCACACACAAACACACACACGCAAGCACACATACACTATTCACCTCTCGACTTCGGCCCATTATTCTCCTCTTACGACAGGCAGGGACTTCTTGCCACGGCCGTGTTCTTATCTCTGCAAGCCGAACGGACACACACACACGCACACACAAACACACACACACACGCACACACGCACACACACGCACCCATGCACACGCACACGCACACGCACACACTCTCCACCTCTCGACTCCTATCCATTAGCCGCCTCTTAAGACAGGTAGGGCCTTCTTGCCACGGCCGTAATCTTATCTCTGCGAGCCGAGCGGACAAACTAACACACTCACACACACACACACATACACTCTTCACCTCTCGACCCCTACCTTTTAGTCGCCTCTAACGAGAGGCAGGGCCTTCTTGCCCCGGCCGTATTCATATCTCTGCAAGCCGAACGGACACACACACTCATACACACACACTCACACACGCACAAACACACATACACGCACACACGCACACACACATACACCCTTCACCTCTCGACTCCTACCTATTAGTCGCCTCTTACGATAGGCAGGGCCTTCTTGCCTCGGTTGTGCTCTTATCTCCGCAAGCCGAACTAACAAACACACATACTCACACACGCACACACGCATACACACATACACTCTTCACCTCTCGACTCCTACTTATTAGTCGCCCCTTACAAGAGGCAGGGCTTTCTTGCCTCGGGCGTATTCTTATCTCTGCAAGCCAAACAGACACAAACATATACACACACACACGCACACACACGCACACACGCACACACACACACACATACACTCTTCACCTCTCGACTCCTACCCGTTAGTTGCCTCTTAACGACAGGCAGTGCCTTCTTGCCACGGCCGTGTTCTCATCTCTGCGAGCCGACCGGACACACACACACACTGACACACACACATACACACACACACTCACACACGCACGCACACACGCACACACACACATACACTCTTCACCTCTCGACTCCTACCCATTATTCTCCTCTTACGACAGGCAGGGACTTCTTGCCACGGCCGTGTTTTTATCTCTGCAAGCCAAACGGACACACACACACACACACGCACACACACACACACGCACACGCACACGCACACGCACACACTCTCCACCTCTCGACTCCTATCCATTAGTCGCCTCTTACGACAGGCATGGCCTTCTTGCCACCGCTTTTTTCTTATCTCTGCGAGCGAAGGGACACACACACACACATACACACACACACTCACACACACACACGCACATACGCACGCACACACGTACACACACATACATTCTTCACCTCTCTAATCCTAACTATTAGTCGCCTCTCACGACAGGCAGGGCCTTCTTGCCTCGGCCGTGTTCTTATTTCTGCAAGACGAACGGACACACACACACACACACGCACACACGCACACACGCACACACACACATACACTCTTCACCTCTCTACTCCTACCTATTAGTCGCCTATTACGATAGGCAGGGCCTGCTTGCCTCGGTCGTGTTCTTATTTCTGCAAGCCGAACTAATACACACACATACTCACACACGCACACACACACACACGCACACACGCACACACACACACATACACTCTTCACATTTCGACTCCTACTTATTAGTCGCCCATTACAAGAGGCAGGGCCTTCTTGTCTCTGCCGTATTTTTATCTCTGCAAGCCAAACAGACACACACACATACACACACACTTACACACGCACCCACACGCACACACTCTCCACCTCTCGACTCCTATCCATTAGTAGCCTCTTAAGACAGGCAGGGCCTTCTTGCCACAAACGTATACCTATCTCTGCGAGCCGAACGGACACACACACACACACTTGCACACATACACACACACACACATACACGCTTCACCTCTCGACTCCTACCACTTAGTCGCTTCTTACAGCAAGCATGGCCTTCTTGCCACGGACGTATTCTTATCTCTGCGAGCCGAAGGGATACACACACACATACACACACACACACACGCACACACGCACACACACACACATACACTCTTCACCTCTTGACTCCTACCTATTAGTCGCCTCTTCCGATAGGCAGGGCCTTCTTGCCTCGGTCGTGCTCTTATCTCTGCAAGCCGAACGGACACACACACTCACACACAAATACACACACACACTCACACATGCACACACACGCACACACGCACACTCACCCACACATACACTCTTCACCTCTCGACTCCTACCCATTAGTCGCCTCTTACGACAGGCAGGGCCTTCTTGCCACGGCCGTGTTCGTATCTCTGCGAGCCGACTGGACACACACACTCACACACACAAATACACAAATACACACACACACTCACACATGCACACACGCACACACACGCACACTCACACACACATACACTCTTCACCTCTCGATTCCTACCCATTAGTCGCCTCTTACGAAAGGCAGGGCCTTCTTGCCACGGCCGTGTTCTTATCTCTGAGAGCCGACTGGACACACACACACTCACACACGCACACACACGCACACACGCACTTACACACATACACTCTTCACCTCTCGACTCCTACGCATTAGTCGCCGCTTACGACAGGCAGGGCCTTCTTGGTACGGACGTGTCCTTATCACTGCGAGCCGACCGGACACACACACTCACACACGCACACACACACGCACACACGCACACACACACGTACACTCTTCACCTCTCGACCCCTACCTTTTAGTCGCCTCTTACGAGAGGCAGGGCCTTCTTGCCCCGGCCGTATTCATATCTCTGCAAGCCGAACGGACACACACACTCATACACACACACTCACACACGCACAAACACACATACACGCACACACGCACACACACATACACTCTTCACCTCTCGACTCCTACCTATTAGTCGCCTCTTACGATAGGCAGGGCCTTCTTGCCTCGGTTGTGCTCTTATCTCTGCAAGCCGAACTAACAAACACACATACTCACACACGCACACACGCACACACGCATACACACATACACTCTTCACCTCTCGACTCCTACTTATTAGTCGCCCCTTACAAGAGGCAGGGCCTACTTGCCTTGGCCGTATTCTTATCTCTGCAAGCCAAACAGACACAAACATATACACACACACACACGCACACACACGCACGCACGCACACACACACATACACTCTTCACCTCTCGACTCCTACCCATTATTCTCCTCTTACGACAGGCAGGGACTTCTTGCCACGGCCGTGTTTTTATCTCTGCAAGCCAAACGGACACACACACACACGCACACACACACACACGCACACGCACACGCACACGCACACACTCTCTACCTCTCGACTCCTATCCATTAGTCGCCTCTTACGACAGGCATGGCCTTCTTGCCACCGCTTTTTTCTTATCTCTGCGAGCGAAGGGACACACACACACACATACACACACACACTCACACACACACACGCACATACGCACGCACACACGTACACACACATACATTCTTCACCTCTCTAATCCTACCTATTAGTCGCCTCTCACGACAGGCAGGGCCTTCTTGCCTCGGCCGTGTTCTTATTTCTGCAAGACGAACGGACACACACACATACTCACACACTCACACACACACGCACACACGCACACACACACATACACTCTTCACCTCTCTACTCCTACCTATTAGTCGCCTATTACGATAGGCAGGGCCTGCTTGCCTCGGTCGTGTTCTTATTTCTGCAAGCCGAACTAATACACACACATACTCACACACGCACACACACACACGCACACACGCACACACACACACATACACTCTTCACCTTTCGACTCCTACTTATTAGTCGCCCATTACAAGAGGCAGGGCCTTCTTGCCTCTGCCGTATTTTTATCTCTGCAAGCCAAACAGACACACACACATACACACACACTTACACACGCACCCACACGCACACACTCTCCACCTCTCGACTCCTATCCATTAGTCGCCTCTTAAGACAGGCAGGGCCTTCTTGCCACAAACGTATACCTATCTCTGCGAGCCGAACGGACACACACACACTTGCACACATACACACACACACATACACGCTTCACCTCTCGACTCCTACCCCTTAGTCGCTCCTTACAGCAAGCATGGCCTTCTTGCCACGGACGTATTCTTATCTCTGCGAGCCGAAGGGATACACATACACATACACACACACACACGCACACACGCACACACACACATACACTCTTCACCTCTTGACTCCTACCTATTAGTCGCCTCTTACGATAGGCAGGGCCTTCTTGCCTCGGTCGTGCTCTTATCTCTGCAAGCCGAACGGACACACACACTCACACACAAATACACACACACACTCACACATGCACACACACGCACACACGCACACTCACACACACATACACTCTTCACCTCTCGACTCCTACCCATTAGTCGCCTCTTACGACAGGCAGGGCCTTCTTGCCACGGCCGTGTTCGTATCTCTGCGAGCCGACTGGACACACACACTCACACACACAAATACACACATACACTCACACATGCACACACACGCACACACGCACACTCACACACACATACACTCTTCACCTCTCGACTCCTACCCATTAGTCGCCTCTTACGACAGGCAGGGCCTTCTTGCCACGGCCGTGTTCGTATCTCTGCGAGCCGACTGGACACACACACTCACACACACAAATACACTCACACACTCACACATGCACACACACGCACACACGCACACTCACACACACATACACTCTTCACCTCTCGACTTCTACCCATTAGTCGCCTCTTACGACAGGCAGGGCCTTCTTGCCACGGCCGTGTTCTTATCTCTGCGAGCCGACTGGACACACACACTCACACACACAAATACACACACACACTCACACACGCACACACCCGCACACTCACACACACATACACTCTTCACCACTCGACTCCTACCCATTAGTCGCCTCTTACGACAGGCAGGGCCTTCTTGCCACGGCCGTGTTCGTATCTCTGCGAGCCGACTGGACACACACATTCACACACACAAATACACACACACACACTCACACATACACACACACGCACACACACACGCACACACGCACCCACACACATACTCTCTTCACCTCTAGACTCCTACTTATTAGTCGCCCACTCTTCACATCTCGACTCCTACCCATTAGTCGCCCCGTACGATTTGCATCGCCTTCTTGCCACGGCTGTTTTCTTATCTCTGCGAGCCGAAGGGACACACACACATACATACACACACACTCACAAACACACACACACACACACACACGCACGCACACACGCACACACACATACACTCACACACACACACAAACACGCCCACACGCACACACACATACATTCTTCACCTCTTGACTCCTACCTATTAGTCGCCTCTTACGATAGGCAGGGCCTTCTTGCCTTGGCCGTGTTCTTAGCACTGCAAGCCGAACGGACACACACACATACTCACACACGCACACACACACGCACACACGCACACACACATACACTTTTCACCTCTCGACTCCTACATATTAGTCGCCCACTCTTCGCCTCTCGACTCCTATCCATTAGTCGCCCAGTACGATTTGCATCGCTTTCTTGCCACGGCTGTTTTATTATCTCTGCGAGCCGAATGGACACACACACATACATACACACACACTCACAAACACACACACACGCACGCACACACGCACACACACATACACTCACACACACACAAACACGCCCACACGCACACACACATACATTCTTCACCTCTCGACTCCTACCTATTAGTCGCCTCTTACGATAGGCAGGGACTTCTTGCCACGGCCGTGTTCTTATCTCTGCAAGCCGAACGGACACACACACATACTCACACACTCACACACACACGCACACACGCACACACACATACACTCTTCACCTCTCGACTCCTACCTATTAGTCGCCCCTTACAACTGGCAGGGTCTTCTTGCCTTGGCCGTATTCTTACCTCTGCAAGCCAGACGGACACACACACATACACACACACTCACACACGCACACACACGCACACACGCACACACACACATACACTCTTCACCTCTCGACCCCTACCCATTAGTCGCCTCTTACGACAGGCAGGGCCTTCCTGCCACGGCCATGTTCTTATCTCTGCGAGCCGACCGGACACACACACTCACACACACACATACAAGAACACACACACACACGCACGCACACACGCGCACACACACATATACACTCTCCACCTTTCGACTCCTATCCATTAGTCGCCTCTTAAGACAGGCATGACCTTCTTGCCACGGACGTATTCTTATCTCTGCAAGCCGAACGGACAAACACACATACTCACACACGCACACACACACGCACACACGTACACACACACATACACTCTTCACCTCTCGACTCCTACCCATTAGTCGCCTCTTACGACAGGCAGGGCCTTCTTGCCACGGCCGTGTTCTCATTTCAGCGAGCCGATTGGACACACACAAACACGCCCACACGCACACACACATACATTCTTCACCTCTCGACTCCTACCTATTAGTCGCCTCTTACGATGGGCAGGGACTTCTTGCCACGGCCGTATTCTTACCTCTGCAAGCCAGACGGACACACACACATACACACACACTCACACACGCACACACACGCACACACGCACACACACACATACACTCTTCACCTCTCGACCCCTACCCATTAGTCGCCTCTTACGACAGGCAGGGCCTTCCTGCCACGGCCATGTTCTTATCTCTGCGAGCCGACCGGACACACACACTCACACACACACACATACAAGAACACACACACACACGCACGCACACACGCGCACACACACATATACACTCTCCACCTTTCGACTCCTATCCATTAGTCGCCTCTTAAGACAGGCATGACCTTCTTGCCACGGACGTATTCTTATCTCTGCAAGCCGAACGGACAAACAAACATACTCACACACGCACACACACACGCACACACGTACACACACACATACACTCTTCACCTCTCGACTCCTACTCATTAGTCGCCTCTTACGACAGGCAGGGCCTTCTTGCCACGGCCGTGTTCTCATTTCAGCGAGCCGACCGGACACACACAAACACGCCCACACGCACACACACATACATTCTTCACCTCTCGACTCCTACCTATTAGTCGCCTCTTACGATGGGCAGGGACTTCTTGCCACGGCCGTGTTCTTATCTCTGAAAGCCGAACGGACACACACACATACTCACACACGCACACACACACGCATACACGCACACACACATACACTCTTCACCTCTCGACTCCTACCTATTAGTCGCCCCTTACAACTGGCAGGGTCTTCTTGCCTTGGCCGTATTCTTACCTCTGCAAGCCAGACGGACACACACACATACACACACAATCACACACGCACACACACGCACACACACATACACTCTTCACCCCTCTACTCCTACCCATTAGTCGCCTCTTAAGACAGGCAGAGCCTTCTTGCAACGAACGCATTCTTATCTCTGCGAGCCGAAAGGACACGCACACACACTCACAAACAAACACACACACGCAAGCACACATACACTATTCACCTCTCGACTTCTACCCATTATTCTCGTTTTACGACAGGCAGGGACTTCTTGCCACGGCCGTGTTCTTATCTCTGCAAGCCGAACGGACACACACACACGCACACACAAACACACACACACACGCACACACGCACACACACGTACCCACGCACACGCACACGCACACGCACACACTCAACACCTCTCGACTCCTATCCATTAGCCGCATCTTAAGACAGGTAGGGCCTTCTTGCCACGGCCGTAATCTTATCTCTGCGAGCCGAGCGGACAAACACACACACTCACACACACACACACACACACACACATACACTCTTCACCTCTCGACTCCTACCTATTAGTCGCCCCTTACAACTGGCAGGGTCTTCTTGCCTTGGCCGTATTCTTACCTCTGCAAGCCAGACGGACACACACACATACACACACAATCACACACGCACACACACGCACACACACATACACTCTTCACCTCTCGACTCCTACCCATTAGTCGCCTCTTAAGACAGGCAGAGCCTTCTTGCAACGAACGCATTCTTATCTCTGCTAGCCGAAAGGACACGCACACACACTCACAAACAAACACACACACGCAAGCACACATACACTATTCACCTCTCGACTTCTACCCATTATTCTCCTTTTACGACAGGCAGGGACTTCTTGCCCCGGCCATATTCATATCTCTGCAACCCGAACGGACACACACACTCATACACACACACTCACACACGCACAAACACACATACACGCACACACGCACACACACATACACTCTTTACCTCTCGACTCCTACCAATTAGTCGCTCCATACAGCAAGCATGGCCTTCTTGCCACGGCCGTATTCTTATCTCTTCAAGCCGAACGGACACACACACTCATACACACACACTCACACACGCACAAACACACACACACGCACACACGCACACACACATACACTCTTCACCTCTCGACTCCTACCTTTTAGTCGCCTCTTACGATAAGCAGGGCCTTCTTGCCGCGGTCGTGTTCTCATCTCTGCAAGCCAAACTAACACACACACATACTCACACACGCACACACACACACACACGCACACACGCACACACACATACACTCTTCACCTCTCGACTCCTACTTATTAGTCGACCCTTACAAGAGGCAGGGCCTTCTGGCCTCGGCCGTATTCTTATCTCTGCAAGCCAAACGGACACACACACATACACACACACTCACACACGCCCACACACGCACACACGCACACACACACACACACACATACACTCTTCACCTCTCGACTCCTACCCATTATTCTCCTCTTACGACAGGCAGGGACTTCTTGCCACGGCCGTGTTCTTATCTCTGCAAGCCAAACGGACACACACACATACTCACACACGCACACACACACGCACACACGCACACACACACATACACTCTTCACCTCTCGACTCCTACCTATTAGTCGCCCCTTACAACTGGCAGGGTCTTCTTGCCTTGGCCGTATTCTTACCTCTGCAAGCCAGACGGACACACACACATACACACACACTCACACACGCCCACACACGCACACACGCACACACACACACACATACACTCTTCACCTCTCGACTCCTACCCATTAGTCGCCTCTTACGACAGGCAGGGACTTCTTGCTACGGCCGTGTTCTTATCTCTGCAAGCCGAATGGACACACACATACACACACGCACACACAAACACACGCACACAGGCACACACGCACACACGCACACGTACACGCACACGCACACACTGTCGACCTCTCGACTAATATCTATTAGTCGCCTCTTAAGACAGGCAGGGCGTTCTTGCCTCGGCCGTATTCTTATCTCTGCAAGCCAAACGGACACACACACATACACACACACGCACACACACACGCACACACGCACCCACACACATACTCTCTTCACCTCTCGACTCCTACCCATTAGTCGCCCCGTACGATTTGCATCGCCTTCTTGTCACGGCTGTTTTCTTATCACTGCAAGCCGAACGGACACACACACATACTCACACACGCACACACACACAAACACACGCACACAGGCACACACGCACTCACGCACACGCACACATTCTCCACCTCTCGATTCCTATCCATTAGTCGCCTCTTAAGACAGGCAGGGCCTTCTTGCCACGGACGTATTCTTATCTCTGCGAGCCGAAAGGACACACACACACACACACGCACACACAAACACACGCACACAGGCACACACGCACACACGCACACGTACACGCACACGCACACACTCTCCACCTCTCGACTAATATCCATTAGTCGCCTCTTAAGACAGGCAGGGCGTTCTTGCCTCGGCCGTATTCTTATCTCTGCAAGCCAAACGGACACACACACACATACACACACATACTCACACACGCACAAACACACGCACACACACAAAGACACATACACCCTTCACCTCTTGACTCCTATTCATTAGTCGCCTCTTACGACAGGCAGGGACTTCTTGCCACGGCCGTGTTCTTATCTCTGCGAGCCGAACGGACACACACACATACACACACACTCACACACACACGCACACACGCACCCACACACATACTCTCTTCACCTCTCGACTCCTACTTATTAGTCGCCCACTCTTCACATCTCGACTCCTACCCATTAGTCGCCCCGTACGATTTGTATCGCCTTCTTGCCACGGCTGTTTTCTTATCACTGCAAGCCGAACGGACACACACACATACTCACACACGCACACACACACGCACACACGCACACACACATACACTTTTCTCCTCTCGACTCCTACTTATTAGTCGCCCACTCTTCGCCTCTCGACTCCTATCCATTAGTCAGCCCATACGATTTGCATCGCTTTCTTGCCACGGCTGTTTTCTTATCTCTGCGAGCCGAAGGGACACACACACATACATACACACACACTCGCAAACACACACACACACACGCACGCACACACGCACACACACATACACTCACACACACACAAACACGCCCACACGCACACACACATACATTCTTCACCTCTCGACTCCTACCTATTAGTCGCCTCTTACGATAGGCAGGGCCTTCTTGCTCCGGCCGTATTCATATCTCTGCAAGCCGAACGGACACACACACTCATACACACACACTCACACACGCACAAACACACACACACGCACACACGCACACACACATACACTCTTCACCTCTCGACTCCTACCTTTTAGTCGCCTCTTACGATAAGCAGGGCCTTCTTGCCGCGGTCGTGTTCTCATCTCTGCAAGCCAAACTAACACACACACATACTCACACACGCACACACACACACACGCACACACACATACACTCTTCACCTCTCGACTCCTACTTATTAGTCGACCCTTACAAGAGGCAGGGCCTTCTGGCCTCGGCCGTATTCTTATCTCTGCAAGCCAAACGGACACACACACATACACACACACTCACACACGCCCACACACGCACACACGCACACACAAACACACATACACTCTTCACCTCTCGACTCCTACCCATTATTCTCCTCTTACGACAGGCAGGGACTTCTTGCCACGGCCGTGTTCTTATCTCTGCAAGCCAAACGGACACACACACATACTCACACACGCACACACACACGCACACACGCACACACACACACATACACTCTTCACCTCTCGACTCCTACATATTAGTCGCCCCTTACAACTGGCAGGGCCTTCTTGCCTTGGCCGTATTCTTACCTCTGCAAGCCAGACGGACACACACACACACATACACACACACACTCACACACGCACACAAACACGCACACACGCGCACACACACATATACACTCTTCACCTCTCGACTCCTACCCATTATTCTTCTATTTCGAAAGGCAGGGACTTCCTGCCACGGCCATGTTCTTATCTCTGCGAGCCGACCGGACACACACACTCACACACACACATACAAGAACACACACACACGCACGCACACACGCGCACACACACATATACACTCTCCACCTTTCGACTCCTATCCATTAGTCGCCTCTTAAGACAGGCATGGCCTTCTTGCCTCGGCCGTATTCTAATCTCTGCGAGCCAAACGGACACACACACACTGACACGCACACACGTTCACACACACGCACACACACACATACACTTTTCACCTCTCGACTCCTACCCATTATTCTCCTATTACGACAGGCAGGGACTTCTTGCCACGGCCGTGTTCTTATCTCTGCAAGCCGAACGGACACACACACACGCACACACAAACACACACACACACGCACACACACGCACTCATGCACACGCACACGCACACGCACACACTCTCCACCTCTCGACTCCTATCAATTATTCTTCTATTTCGAAAGGCAGGGACTTCTTGCCACGGCCATGTTCTTATCTCTGCGAGCCGACAGGACACACACACTCACACACACACACATACAAGAACACACACACACGCACGCACACACGCGCACACACACATATACACTCTCCACCTTTCGACTCCTATCCATTAGTCGCCTCTTAAGACAGGCAGGGACTTCTTGCCACGGCCGTGTTCTTATCTCTGCAAGCCAAACGGACACACACACACTGACACACACACACGTTCACACACACGCACACACACACATACACTTTTCACCTCTCGACTCCTACCCATTATTCTCCTATTACGACAGGCAGGGACTTCTTGCCACGGCCGTGTTCTTATCTCTGCAAGCCGAACGGACACACACACACGCACACACAAACACACACACACGCACACACGCACACACACGCACTCATGCACACGCACACGCACACGCACACACTCTCCACCTCTCGACTCCTATCAATTAGCCGCCTCTTAAGACAGGTAGGGCCTTCTTGCCACGGCCGTAATCTTATCTCTGCGAGCCGAGCGGACAAACACACACACTCACACACACACACACACACACACATACACTCTTCACCTCTCGACCCCTACCTTTTAGTCGCCTCTTACGAGAGGCAGGGCCTTCTTGCCCCGGCCGTATTCATAACTCTGCAAGCCGAACGGACACACACACTCATACACACACACTCACACACGCACAAACACACATACACGCACACACGCACACACGCATACACACATACACTCTTCACCTCTCGACTCCTACTTATTAGTCGCCCCTTACAAGAGGCAGGGCCTTCTTGCCTCGGCCGTATTCTTATCTCTGCAAGCCAAACAGACACAAACATATACACACACACACGCACACACACGCACACACACGCACACACGCACACACACACACATACACTTTTCACCTCTCGACTCCTACCCATTATTCTCCTCTTACGACAGGCAGGGACTTCTTGCCACGGCCGTGTTCTTATCTCTGCAAGCCGAACGGACACACACACACGCACACACAAACACACACACACACACGCACACACGCACACACACGCACCCACGCACACGCACACGCACACGCACACGCACACACTCTCCACCTCTCGACTCCTATCCATTAGCCGCCTCTTAAGACAGGTAGGGCCTTCTTGCCACGGCCGTAATCTTATCTCTGCGAGCCGAGCGGATAAACACACACACTCACACACACACACACACACACACATACACTCTTCACCTCTCGACCCCTACCTTTTAGTCGCCTCTTACGAGAGGCAGGGCCTTCTTGCCCCGGCCGTATTCATATCTCTGCAAGCCGAACGGACACACACACTCATACACACACACTCACACACGCACAAACACACATACACGCACACACGCACACAAACATACACTCTTCACCTCTCGACTCCTACCCATTAGTCGCCTCTTACGACAGGCAAGGCCTTCTTGCCTCGGCCGTATTCTTATCTCTGCAAGCCGAACGGACACATACACACGCACACACACGCACACACACAAAAACACTTTTCACCTCTCGACTCCTACACATTAGTTGCCTCTTACGACAGGCATGGCCTTCTTGCCTCGGCCGTATTCTAATCTCTGCGAGCCGAATGGACACACACATACATACACACACACTTACACACGCACAAACACACACACACCCACACACGCACACACACACACACACACATACACTATTCACCTTTCGACTCCTACCAATTAGTCGCCACTTACGACAGGCAGGGCCTTCTTGCCTCGGCCGTATTCTTATCTCTGCAAGCCGAACGGACACACACACACTCACACACACACGCACGCACACACGCACACACACGCACACACACACACACACACAAATACACTCTTCACCTCTCGACTCCTACCCATTAGTCGCCATTTACGACAGGCAGGGCCTTCTTGCCTCGGCCGTATTCTTATCTCTGCAAGCCGAACGGACACACACACACACTCACACACAGACGCACGCACACACGCACACACACGCACACACGCACACACACACATACACTCTTCACCTCTCGACTCCTACCCATTAGTCGCCTCTTAACGACAGGCAGTGCCTTCTTGCCACGGCCGTGTTCCCATCTCTGCGAGCCGACCGGACACACACACACGCACACACAAACACACACACACACGCACACACGCACACACACACACTCTCCACCTCTCGACTCCTATCCATTAGCCGCCTCTTAAGACAGGTAGGGCCTTCTTGCCACGGCCGTAATCTTATCTCTGCGAGCCGAGCGGACAAACAAACACACTCACACACACACACACACACATACACTCTTCACCTCTCGACCCCTACCTTTTAGTCGCCTCTTACGAGAGGCAGGGCCTTCTTGCCCCGGGCGTATTCATATCTCTGCAAGCCGAACGGACACACACACTCATACACACACCCTCACACACGCACAAACACACATACACGCACACACGCACACACACATACACTCTTCACCTCTCGACTCCTACCTATTAGTCGCCTCTTACGATAGGCAGGGCCTTCTTGCCTCGGTTGTGCTCTTATCTCCGCAAGCCGAACTAACAAACACACATACTCACACACGCACACACGCACACACGCATACACACATACACTCTTCACCTCTCGACTCCTACTTATTAGTCGCCCCTTACAAGAGGCAGGGCTTTCTTGCCTCGGCCGTATTCTTATCTCTGCAAGCCAAACAGACACAAACATATACACACACACACACGCACACACACGCACACACGCACACACACACACACACACATACACTCTTCACCTCTCGACTCCTACCCGTTAGTTGCCTCTTAACGACAGGCAGTGCCTTCTTGCCACGGCCGTGTTCTCATCTCTGCGAGCCGACCGGACACACACACACACTGACACACACACATACACACACACACTCACACACGCACGCACACACGCACACACATACATACACTCTTCACCTCTCGACTCCTACCCATTATTCTCCTCTTACGACAGGCAGGGACTTCTTGCCACGGCCGTGTTCTTATCTCTGCAAGCCAAACGGACACACACACACTCACACACACACACGCACACGCACCCGCACACGCACACACTCTCCACCTCTCGACTCCTATCCATTAGTCGCCTCTTACGACAGGCATGGCCTTCTTGCCACCGCTTTTTTCTTATCTCTGCGAGCGAAGGGACACACACACACACACATACACACACACACTCACACACACATGCACACACGCACGCACACACGCACACACACATACACTCACACACACACAAACACGCACATACGCACACACATACACTCTTCACCTCTCGACTCCTACCCATTAGTCGCCTCTTACGAAAGGCAGGGCCTTCTTGGCACGGCCGTGTTCTCATTTCAGCGAGCTGACCGGACACACACACACACGCACACACAAACACACGCACACAGGCACAAACGCACACACGCAAACGCACACGCACACGCACACACTCTCCACCTCTCGAGTCCTATCCATTAGTCGCCTCTTAAGACAGGCAGAGCCTTCTTGCAACGAACGCATTCTTATCTCTGCGAGCCGAAAGGACACACACACACACTCACACACAAACACACACACGCAAGCACACATACACTATTCACCTCTCGACTTCGGCCCATTATTCTCCTCTTACGACAGGCAGGGACTTCTTGCCACGGCCGTGTTCTTATCTCTGCAAGCCGAACAGACACACACACACGCACACACAAACACACACACACACGCACACACGCACACACACACACTCTCCACCTCTCGACTCCTATCCATTAGCCGCCTCTTAAGACAGGTAGGGCCTTCTTGCCACGGCCGTAATCTTATCTCTGCGAGCCGAGCGGACAAACAAACACACTCACACACACACACACACACACATACACTCTTCACCTCTCGACCCCTACCTATTAGTCGCCTCTTACGAGAGGCAGGGCCTTCTTGCCCCGGCCGTATTCATATCTCTGCAAGCCGAACGGACACACACACTCATACACACACCCTCACACACGCACAAACACACATACACGCACACACGCACACACACATACACTCTTCACCTCTCGACTCCTACCTATTAGTCGCCTCTTACGATAGGCAGGGCCTTCTTGCCTCGGTTGTGCTCTTATCTCCGCAAGCCGAACTAACAAACACACATACTCACACACGCACACACGCACACACGCATACACACATACACTCTTCACCTCTCGACTCCTACTTATTAGTCGCCCCTTACAAGAGGCAGGGCTTTCTTGCCTCGGCCGTATTCTTATCTCTGCAAGCCAAACAGACACAAACATATACACACACACACGCACACACACGCACACACGCACACACACACACACACATACACTCTTCACCTCTCGACTCCTACCCGTTAGTTGCCTCTTAACGACAGGCAGTGCCTTCTTGCCACGGCCGTGTTCTCATCTCTGCGAGCCGACCGGACACACACACACACTGACACACACACATACACACACACACTCACACACGCACACGCACACGCACACGCACACACTCTCCACCTCTCGACTCCTATCCATTAGTCGCCTCTTACGACAGGCATGGCCTTCTTGCCACCGCTTTTTTCTTATCTCTGCGAGCGAAGGGACACACACACACACATACACACACACACTCACACACACACACGCACATACGCACGCACACACGTACACACACATACATTCTTCACCTCTCTAATCCTAACTATTAGTCGCCTCTCACGACAGGCAGGGCCTTCTTGCCTCGGCCGTGTTCTTATTTCTGCAAGACGAACGGACACACACACATACTCACACACTCACACACACACGCACACACGCACACACACACATACACTCTTCACCTCTCTACTCCTACCTATTAGTCGCCTATTACGATAGGCAGGGCCTGCTTGCCTCGGTCGTGTTCTTATTTCTGCAAGCCGAACTAATACACACACATACTCACACACGCACACACACACACGCACACACGCACACACACACACATACACTCTTCACATTTCGACTCCTACTTATTAGTCGCCCATTACAAGAGGCAGGGCCTTCTTGCCTCTGCCGTATTTTTATCTCTGCAAGCCAAACAGACACACACACATACACACACACTTACACACGCACCCACACGCACACACTCTCCACCTCTCGACTCCTATCCATTAGTCGCCTCTTACGACAGGCAGGGCCTTCTTGCCACAAACGTATACCTATCTCTGCGAGCCGAACGGACACACACACACACACTTGCACACATACACACACACACATACACGCTTCACCTCTCGACTCCTATCCCTTAGTCGCTTCTTACAGCAAGCATGGCCTTCTTGCCACGGACGTATTCTTATCTCTGCGAGCCGAAGGGATACACACACACATACACACACACACACACACGCACACACGCACACACACACATACACTCTTCACCTCTTGACTCCTACCTATTAGTCGCCTCTTCCGATAGGCAGGGCCTTCTTGCCTCGGTCGTGCTCTTATCTCTGCAAGCCGAACGGACACACACACTCACACACAAATACACACACACACTCACACATGCACACACACGCACACACGCACACTCACCCACACATACACTCTTCACCTCTCGACTCCTACCCATTAGTCGCCTCTTACGACAGGCAGGGCCTTCTTGCCACGGCCGTGTTCGTATCTCTGCGAGCCGACTGGACACACACACTCACACACACAAATACACACACACACTCACACATGCACACACACGCACACACGCACACTCACACACACATACACTCTTCACCTCTCGACTCCTACCCATTAGTCGCCTCTTACGACAGGCAGGGCCTTCTTGCCACGGCCGTGTTCGTATCTCTGCGAGCCGACTGGACACACACACTCACACACACAAATACACACACACACACTCACACATGCACACACACGCACACACGCACACTCACACACACATACACTCTTCACCTCTCGACTTCTACCCATTAGTCGCCTCTTACGACAGGCAGGGCCTTCTTGCCACGGCCGTGTTCTTATCTCTGCGAGCCGACTGGACACACACACACTCACACACACAAATACACACACACACTCACACACGCACACACACGCACACTCACACACACATACACTCTTCACCACTCGACTCCTACCCATTAGTCGCCTCTTACGACAGGCAGGGCCTTCTTGCCACGGCCGTGTTCGTATCACTGCGAGCCGACTGGACACACACACTCACACACACAAATACACACACACACTCACACACACACGCACACGCACACACGCACACTCACACACACATACACTCTTCACCTCTCGACTCCTACCCATTAGTCGCCTCTTACGACAGGCAGGGCCTTTTTGCCACGGCCGTGTTCTTATCTCTGCGAGCCGACTGGACACACACACACTCACACACACAAATACACACACACACTCACACACGCACACACACGCACACTCACACACACATACACTCTTCACCTCTCGACTCCTACCCATTAGTCGCCTCTTACGAAAGGCAGGGCCTTCTTTCCACGGCCGTGTTCTTTTCTCTGAGAGCCGACTGGACACACACACACACTCACACACGCACACACACGCACACACGCACTTACACACATACACTCTTCACCTCTCGACTCCTACGCATTAGTCGCCGCTTACGACAGGCAGGGCCTTCTTGGCACGGACGTGTCCTTATCACTGCGAGCCGACCGGACACACACACTCACACACGCACACACACACGCACACACGCACACACACACGTACACTCTTCACCTCTCGACTCCTACCCATTAGTTGCCTCTTACGACAGGCATGGCCTTCTTGCCTCGGCCGTATTCTAATCTCTGCGAGCCGAATGGACACGCATACATACACACACACACTTACACACGCACAAACACACACACACCCACACACGCACACACACACACACACATACACTCTTCACCTCTCGACTCCTACCAATTAGTCGCCACTTACGACAGGCAGGGCCCTCTTGCCTTGGCCGTATTTTTATCTCTGCAAGCCGAACGGACACATACACACTCACACACACAAGCACGCACACACGCACACACACGCATACACACAAAAACACTTTTCACCTCTCGACTCCTACCAATTAGTCGCCACTTACGACAGGCAGGGCATTCTTGCCTCGGCCGTATTCTTATCTCTGCAAGCCGAACGGACATATACACACTCACACACACACTCACGCACACACGCACACACACGCACGCACACACGCACACACACGCACACAAACACACAAATACATTCTTCACCTCTCGACTCCTACCAATTAGTCGCCACTTACGACAGGCAGGGCCCTCTTGCCTCGGCCGTATTCTAATCTCTGCGAGCCGAATGGACACACACAAACATACACACACACACTTACACACGCACAAACACACACACACCCACACACGCACACACTCACGTACTCTCTTCACCTCTCGACTCCTACCCATTAGTCGCCTCTTACGACAGGCAGGGACTTCTTGCCACGGCCGTGTTCTTATCTCTGCAAGCCGAACGGACACACACACACGCACACACAAACACACGCACACAGGCACACACGCACACACGCACACACGCACACGCACACATTCTCCACCTCTCGATTCCTATTCATTAGTCGCCTCTTAAGACAGGCAGGGCCTTCTTGCCACGGACGTATTCTTATCTCTGCGAGCCGAAAGGACACACACACACACACACACACAAACACACGCACACAGGCACACACGCACACACGCACACGTACACGCACACGCACACACTCTCCACCTCTCGACTAATATCCATTAGTCGCCTCTTAAGACAGGCAGGGCGTTCTTGCCTCGGCCGTATTCTTATCTCTGCAAGCCAAACGGACACACACACACACACACACATACACACACACATACTCACACACGCACCAACACACGCACACACACAAAGACACATACACTCTTCACCTCTCGACTCCTATTCATTAGTCGCCTCTTACGACAGGCAGGGACTTCTTGCCACGGCCGTGTTCTTATCTTTGCGAGCCGAACGGACACACACACATACACACACACGCACACACACACGCACACACGCACCCACACACATACTCTCTTCACCTCTCGACTCCTACTTATTAGTCGCCCACTCTTCACATCTCGACTCCTACCCATTAGTCGCCCCGTACGATTTGCATCGCCTTCTTGCCACGGCTGTTTTCTTATCTCTGCGAGCCGAAGGGACACACACATACATACACACACACTCACAAACACACACACGAACACACGCACGCGCACACGCATACACACATACACTCACACACACACAAACACGCCCACACGCACACACACATACATTCTTCACCTCTCGACTCCTACCTATTAGTCGCCTCTTACGATAGGCAGGACCTTCTTACCTTGGCCGTGTTCTTATCACTGCAAGCCGAACGGACACACACACATACTCACACACGCACACACACACGCACACACGCACACACACATACACTTTTCACCTCTCGACTCCTACTTATTAGTCGCCCACACTTCGCCTCTCGACTCCTATCCATTAGTCGCCCCGTACGATTTGCATCGCTTTCTTGCCACGGCTGTTTTCTTATCTCTGCGAGCCGAAGGGACACACACACATACATACACACACACTCACAAACACACACACACACGCACGCACACACGCACACACACATACACTTACACACACACAAACACGCCCACACGCACACACACATACATTCTTCACCTCTCGACTCCTACCTATTAGTCGCCTCTTACGATAGGCAGGGCCTTCTTGCCTCGGTCGTGTTTTTATCTCTGCAAGCCGAACTAACACACACACATACTCACACACGCACACACACACGCACACACGCACACACACATACACTTTTCACCTCTCGACTCCTACTTATTAGTCGCCCACTTTTCACCTCTCGACTCCTACTTATTAGTCGCCCACTCTTCGCCTCTCGACTCCTATCCATTAGTCGCCCACACACACACACACGCACACAAGCACACACACGCACCCACGCACACGCACACGCACACGCACACGCACACGCACACACTCTCCACCTCTCGACTCCTATCCATTAGCCGCCTCTTAAGACAGGTAGGGCCTTCTTGCCACGGCCGTAATCTTATCTCTGCGAGCCGAGCGGACAAACACACACACTCACACACACACACACACATACACTCTTCACCTCTCGACCCCTACCTTTTAGTCGCCTCTTACGATAGGCAGGGCCTTCTTGCCTCGGTCGTGTTTTTATCTCTGCAAGCCGAACTAACACACACACATACTCACACACGCACACACACACGCACACACGCACACACACATACACTTTTCACCTCTCGAATTCTACTTATTAGTCGCCCACTTTTCACCTCGCGACTCCTACTTATTAGTCGCCCACTCTTCGCCTCTCGACTCCTATCCACTAGTCGCCCACACACACACACACGCACACACGCACACACACGCACCCACGCACACGCACACGCACACGCACACGCACACGCACACACTCTCCACCTCTCGACTCCTATCCATTAGCCGCCTCTTAAGACAGGTAGGGCCTTCTTGCCACGGCCGTAATTTATCTCTGCGAGCCGAGCGGACAAACACACACACGCACACACGCACACAAACATTCACTCTTCACCTCTCGACTCCTACCCATTAGTCGCCTCTTACGACAGGCAAGGCCTTCTTGCCTCGGCCGTATTCTTATCTCTGCAAGCCGAACGGACACATACACACGCACACACACGCACACACACAAAAACACTTTTCACCTCTCGACTCCTACCCATTAGTTGCCTCTTACGACAGGCATGGCCTTCTTGCCTCGGCCGTATTCTAATCTCTGCGAGCCGAATGGACACACACATACAAACACACACACTTACACACGCACAAACACACACACCCACACACGCACACACACACACACACACACATACACTATTCACCTTTCGACTCCTACCTATTAGTCGCCCCTTACAAGAGAGAAAGCCTTCTTGCCTCGGCCGTATTCTTATCTCTGCAAGCCAAACAGACACACACACATACACACACACACTTACACACGCACACACACGCACACACATGCACACTCACACACACATACACTCTTCACCACTCGACTCCTACCCATTAGTCGCCTCTTACGACAGGCAGGGCCTTCTTGCCACGGCCGTGTTCGTATCTCTGCGAGCCGACTGGACACACACACTCACACACACAAATACACACACACACTCACACATGCACACACACGCACACACGCACACTCACACACACATACACTCTTCACCTCTCGACTCCTACCCATTAGTCGCCTCTTACGACAGGCAGGGCCTTCTTGCCACGGCCGTGTTCTTATCTCTGCGAGCCGACTGGACACACACACACTCACACACACAAATACACACACACACTCACACACGCACACACACGCACACTCACACACACATACACTCTTCACCTCTCGACTCCTACCCATTAGTCGCCTCTTACGAAAGGCAGGGCCTTCTTGCCACGGCCGTGTTCTTATCTCTGAGAGCCGACTGGACACACACACACTCACACACGCACACACACGCACACACGCACTTACACACATACACTCTTCACCTCTCGACTCCTACGCATTAGTCGCCGCTTACGACAGGCAGGGCCTTCTTGGCACGGACGTGTCCTTATCACTGCGAGCCGACCGGACACACACACTCACACACGCACACACACACGCACACACGCACACACACACGTACACTCTTCACCTCTCGACTCCTACCCATTAGTTGCCCCTTACGACAGGCAGGCCTTCTTGCCTCGGCCGTATTCTAATCTCTGCGAGCCGAATGGACACGCATACATACACACACACACACTTACACACGCACAAACACACACACACCCACACACGCACACACACACACACATACACTCTTCACCTCTCGACTCCTACCAATTAGTCGCCACTTACGACAGGCAGGGCCCTCTTGCCTTGGCCGTATTCTAATCTCTGCGAGCCGAATGGACACACACAAACATACACACACACACTTACACACGCACAAACACACACACACCCACACACGCACACACTCACGTACTCTCTTCACCTCTCGACTCCTACCCATTAGTCGCCTCTTACGACAGGCAGGGACTTCTTGCCACGGCCGTGTTCTTATCTCTGCGAGCCGAAAGGACACACACACACACGCACACACAAACACACGCACACAGGCACACACGCACACACGCACACACGCACACGCACACATTCTCCACCTCTCGATTCCTATCCATTAGTCGCCTCTTAAGACAGGCAGGGCCTTCTTGCCACGGACGTATTCTTATCTCTGCGAGCCGAAAGGACACACACACACACGCACACACAAACACACGCACACAGGCACACACGCACACACGCACACGTACACGCACACGCACACACTCTCCACCTCTCGACTAATATCCATTAGTCGCCTCTTAAGACAGGCAGGGCGTTCTTGCCTCGGCCGTATTCTTATCTCTGCAAGCCAAACGGACACACACACACACATACACACACATACTCACACACGCACAAACACACGCACACACACAAAGACACATACACTCTTCACCTCTCGACTCCTATTCATTAGTCGCCTCTTACGACAGGCAGGGACTTCTTGCCACGGCCGTGTTCTTATCTTTGCGAGCCGAACGGACACACACACATACACACACACGCACACACACACGCACACACGCACACACACATACACTTTTCACCTCTCGACTCCTACTTATTAGTCGCCCACTCTTCACATCTCGACTCCTACCCATTAGTCGCCCCGTACGATTTGCATCGCCTTCTTGCCACGGCTGTTTTCTTATCTCTGCGAGCCGAAGGGACACACACACACATACTTACACACACACTCACAAACACACACACACACACGCACGCGCACACGCACACACACATACACTCACACACACACAAACACGCCCACACGCACACACACATACATTCTTCACCTCTCGACTCCTACCTATTAGTCGCCTCTTACGATAGGCAGGGCCTTCTTGCCTTGGCCGTGTTCTTATCACTGCAAGCCGAACGGACACACACACATACTCACACACGCACACACACACGCACACACGCACACACACATACACTTTTCACCTCTCGACTCCTACTTATTAGTCGCCCACTCTTCGCCTCTCGACTCCTATCCATTAGTCGCCCCGTACGATTTGCATCGCTTTCTTGCCACGGCTGTTTTCTTATCTCTGCGAGCCGAAGGGACACACACACATACATACACACACACTCACAAACACACACACACGCACGCACACACGCACACACACATACACTCACACACACACAAACACGCCCACACGCACACACACATACATTCTTCACCTCTCGACTCCTACCTATTAGTCGCCTCTTACGATAGGCAGGGACTTCTTGCCACGGCCGTGTTCTTATCTCTGCAAGCCGAACGGACACACACACATACTCACACACGCACACACACACGCACACACGCACACACACATACACTCTTCACCTCTCGACTCCTACCTATTAGTCGCCCCTTACAACTGGCAGGGTCTTCTTGCCTTGGCCGTATTCTTACCTCTGCAAGCCAGACGGACGCACACACATACACACACACACGCACACACACGCACACACGCACACACACACATACACTCTTCACCTCTCGACCCCTACCCATTAGTCGCCTCTTACGACAGGCAGGGCCTTCCTGCCACGGCCATGTTCTTATCTCTGCGAGCCGACCGGACACACACACTCACACACACAAATACAAGAACACACACACACACGCACGCACACACGCGCACACACACATATACACTCTCCACCTTTCGACTCCTATCCATTAGTCGCCTCTTAAGACAGGCATGACCTTCTTGCCACGGACGTATTCTTATCTCTGCAACCCGAACGGACACACACACATACTCACACACGCACACACACACGCACACACGTACACACACACATACACTCTTGACCTCTCGACTCCTACCCATTAGTCGCCTCTTACGACAGGCAGGGACTTCTTGCCACGGCCGTGTTCTCATTTCAGCGAGCCGACCGGACACACACACACACGCACACACAAACACACGCACACAGGCACAAACGCACACACGCAAACGCACACGCACACGCACACACTCTCCACCTCTCGAGTCCTATCCATTAGTCGCCTCTTAAGACAGGCAGAGCCTTCTTGCAACGAACGCATTCTTATCTCTGCGAGCCGAAAGGACACGCACACACACTCACACACAAACACACACACGCAAGCACACATACACTATTCACCTCTCGACTTCTACCCATTATTCTCCTCTTACGACAGGCAGGGACTTCTTGCCACGGCCGTGTTCTTATCTCTGCAAGCCGAACGGACACACACACACGCACACACAAACACACACACACACACGCACACACGCACACACACGCACCCACGCACACGCACACGCACACGCACACGCACACGCACACACTCTCCACCTCTCGACTCCTATCCATTAGCCGCCTCTTAAGACAGGTAGGGCCTTCTTGCCACGGCCGTAATCTTATCTCTGCGAGCCGAGCGGACAAACACACACACTCACACACACACACACATACACTCTTCACCTCTCGACCCCTACCTTTTAGTCGCCTCTTACGAGAGGCAGGGCCTTCTTGCCCCGGCCGTATTCATATCTCTGCAAGCCGAACGGACACACACACTCATACACACACACTCACACACGCACAAACACACATACACGCACACACGCACACAAACATACACTCTTCACCTCTCGACTCCTACCCATTAGTCGCCTCTTACGACAGGCAAGGCCTTCTTGCCTCGGCCGTATTCTTATCTCTGCAAGCCGAACGGACACATACACACGCACACACACGCACACACACAAAAACACTTTTCACCTCTCGACTCCTACCCATTAGTTGCCTCTTACGACAGGCATGGCCTTCTTGCCTCGGCCGTATTCTAATCTCTGCGAGCCGAATGGACACATACATACATACACACACACTTACACACGCACAAACACACACACACCCACACACGCACACACACACACACATACACTATTCACCTTTCGACTCCTACCTATTAGTCGCCCCTTACAAGAGAGAGGGCCTTCTTGCCTCGGCCGTATTCTTATCTCTGCAAGCCAAACAGACACACACACATACACACACACACTTACACACGCACACACACGCACACACGCACACACACACATACACTCTTCACCTCTCGACTCCTACCAATTAGTCGCCACTTACGACAGGCAGGGCCTTCTTGCCTCGGCCGTATTCTTATCTCTGCAAGCCGAACGGACACACACACACTCACACACACACGCACGCACACACGCACACACACGCACACACACACACACACACAAATACACTCTTCACCTCTCGACTCCTACCCATTAGTCGCCATTTACGACAGGCAGGGCCTTCTTGCCTCGGCCGTATTCTTATCTCTGCAAGCCGAACGGACACACACACACTCACACACAGACGCACGCACACACGCACACACACGCACACACGCACACACACACATACACTCTTCACCTCTCGACTCCTACCCATTAGTCGCCTCTTAACGACAGGCAGTGCCTTCTTGCCACGGCCGTGTTCTCATCTCTGCGAGCCGACTGGACACACACACACACACTGACACACACACATACACACACACACTCACACACGCACGCACACACGCACACACATACATACACTCTTCACCTCTCGACTCCTACCCATTATTCTCCTCTTACGACAGGCAGGGACTTCTTGCCACGGCCGTGTTCTTATCTCTGCAAGCCAAACGGACACACACACACTCACACACACACACACGCACACGCACCCGCACACGCACACACTCTCCACCTCTCGACTCCTATCCATTAGTCGCCTCTTACGAGAGGCATGGCCTTCTTGCCACCGCTTTTTTCTTATCTCTGCGAGCGAAGGGACACACACACACACACATACACACACACACTCACACACACATGCACACACGCACGCACACACGCACACACACATACACTCACACACACACAAACACGCACATACGCACACACATACACTCTTCACCTCTCGACTCCTACCCATTAGTCGCCTCTTACGAAAGGCAGGGCCTTCTTGCCACGGCCGTGTTCTTATCTCTGAGAGCCGACTGGACACACACACACACTCACACACGCACACACACGCACACACGCACTTACACACATACACTCTTCACCACTCGACTCCTACGCATTAGTCGCCGCTTACGACAGGCAGGGCCTTCTTGGCACGGACGTGTCCTTATCACTGCGAGCCGACCGGACACACACACTTACACACGCACACACACACGCACACACGCACACACACACACACACATACACTTTTCACCTCTCGACTCCTACCCATTATTCTCCTATTACGACAGGCAGGGACTTCTTGCCACGGCCGTGTTCTTATCTCTGCAAGCCGAACGGACACACACACATACTCACACACGCACACACACACGCACACACGTACACACACACATACACTCTTCACCTCTCGACTCCTACCCATTAGTCGCCTCTTACGACAAGCAGGGCCTTCTTGCCACGGCCGTGTTCTCATTTCAGCGAGCTGACCGGACACACACACACACGCACACACAAACACACGCACACAGGCACAAACGCACACACGCAAACGCACACGCACACGCACACACTCTCCACCTCTCGAGTCCTATCCATTAGTCGCCTCTTAAGACAGGCAGAGCCTTCTTGCAACGAACGCATTCTTATCTCTGCGAGCCGAAAGGACACACACACACACTCACACACAAACACACACACGCAAGCACACATACACTATTCACCTCTCGACTTCGGCCCATTATTCTCCTCTTACGACAGGCAGGGACTTCTTGCCACGGCCGTGTTCTTATCTCTGCAAGCCGAACGGACACACACACACGCACACACAAACACACACACACACGCACACACGCACACACACGCACCCATGCACACGCACACGCACACGCACACACTCTCCACCTCTCGACTCCTATCCATTAGCCGCCTCTTAAGACAGGTAGGGCCTTCTTGCCACGGCCGTAATCTTATCTCTGCGAGCCGAGCGGACAAACTAACACACTCACACACACACACACACATACACTCTTCACCTCTCGACCCCTACCTTTTAGTCGCCTCTAACGAGAGGCAGGGCCTTCTTGCCCCGGCCGTATTCATATCTCTGCAAGCCGAACGGACACACACACTCATACACACACACTCACACACGCACAAACACACATACACGCACACACGCACACACACATACACTCTTCACCTCTCGACTCCTACCTATTAGTCGCCTCTTACGATAGGCAGGGCCTTCTTGCCTCGGTTGTGCTCTTATCTCCGCAAGCCGAACTAACAAACACACATACTCACACACGCACACACGCACACACGCATACACACATACACTCTTCACCTCTCGACTCCTACTTATTAGTCGCCCCTTACAAGAGGCAGGGCTTTCTTGCCTCGGGCGTATTCTTATCTCTGCAAGCCAAACAGACACAAACATATACACACACACACGCACACACACGCACACACGCACACACACACACACACATACACTCTTCACCTCTCGACTCCTACCCGTTAGTTGCCTCTTAACGACAGGCAGTGCCTTCTTGCCACGGCCGTGTTCTCATCTCTGCGAGCCGACCGGACACACACACACACTGACACACACACATACACACACACACTCACACACGCACGCACACACGCACACACACACATACACTCTTCACCTCTCGACTCCTACCCATTATTCTCCTCTTACGACAGGCAGGGACTTCTTGCCACGGCCGTGTTTTTATCTCTGCAAGCCAAACGGACACACACACACACACACGCACACACACACACACGCACACGCACACGCACACGCACACACTCTCCACCTCTCGACTCCTATCCATTAGTCGCCTCTTACGACAGGCATGGCCTTCTTGCCACCGCTTTTTTCTTATCTCTGCGAGCGAAGGGACACACATACACACACACACTCACACACACACACGCACATACGCACGCACACACGTACACACACATACATTCTTCACCTCTCTAATCCTAACTATTAGTCGCCTCTCACGACAGGCAGGGCCTTCTTGCCTCGGCCGTGTTCTTATTTCTGCAAGACGAACGGACACACACACATACTCACACACTCACACACACACGCACACACGCACACACGCACACACACACATACACTCTTCACCTCTCTACTCCTACCTATTAGTCGCCTATTACGATAGGCAGGGCCTGCTTGCCTCGGTCGTGTTCTTATTTCTGCAAGCCGAACTAATACACACACATACTCACACACGCACACACACACACACGCACACACGCACACACACACACATACACTCTTCACATTTCGACTCCTACTTATTAGTCGCCCATTACAAGAGGCAGGGCCTTCTTGTCTCTGCCGTATTTTTATCTCTGCAAGCCAAACAGACACACACACATACACACACACTTACACACGCACCCACACGCACACACTCTCCACCTCTCGACTCCTATCCATTAGTAGCCTCTTAAGACAGGCAGGGCCTTCTTGCCACAAACGTATACCTATCTCTGCGAGCCGAACGGACACACACACACACACTTGCACACATACACACACACATACACGCTTCACCTCTCGACTCCTACCCCTTAGTCGCTTCTTACAGCAAGCATGGCCTTCTTGCCACGGACGTATTCTTATCTCTGCGAGCCGAAGGGATACACACACACATACACAAACACACACACGCACACACGCACACACACACATACACTCTTCACCTCTTGACTCCTACCTATTAGTCGCCTCTTCCGATAGGCAGGGCCTTCTTGCCTCGGTCGTGCTCTTATCTCTGCAAGCCAAACGGACACACACACTCACACACAAATACACACACACACTCACACATGCACACACACGCACACACGCACACTCACCCACACATACACTCTTCATCTCTCGACTCCTACCCATTAGTCGCCTCTTACGACAGGCAGGGCCTTCTTGCCACGGCCGTGTTCGTATCTCTGCGAGCCGACTGGACACACACACTCACACACACAAATACACACACACATACTCACACATGCACACACACGCACACACGCACACTCACACACACATACACTCTTCACCTCTCGACTCCTACCCATTAGTCGCCTCTTACGACAGGCAGGGCCTTCTTGCCACGGCCGTGTTCGTATCTGTGCGAGCCGACTGGACACACACACTCACACACACAAATACACACACACACTCACACATGCACACACACGCACACACGCACACTCACACACACATACACTCTTCACCTCTCGACTTCTACCCATTAGTCGCCTCTTACGACAGGCAGGGCCTTCTTGCCACGGCCGTGTTCTTATCTCTGCGAGCCGACTGGACACACACACACTCACACACACAAATACACACACACTCACACACGCACACACACGCACACTCACACACACATACACTCTTCACCACTCGACTCCTACCCATTAGTCGCCTCTTACGACAGGCAGGGCCTTCTTGCCACGGCCGTGTTCGTATCTCTGCGAGCCGACTGGACACACACACTCACACACACAAATACACACACACACTCACACATGCACACACACGCACACTCACACACACATACACTCTTCACCTCTCGACTCCTACCCATTAGTCGCCTCTTACGACAGGCAGGGCCTTCTTGCCACGGCCGTGTTCTTATCTCTGCGAGCCGACTGGACACACACACAATCACACACACAAATACACACACACACTCACACACGCACACACACGCACACTCACACACACATACACTCTTCACCTCTCGACTCCTACCCATTAGTCGCCTCTTACGAAAGGCAGGGCCTTCTTTCCACGGCCGTGTTCTTTTCTCTGAGAGCCGACTGGACACACACACACACTCACACACGCACACACACGCACACACGCACTTACACACATACACTCTTCACCTCTCGACTCCTACGCATTAGTCGCCGCTTACGACAGGCAGGGCCTTCTTGGCACGGACGTGTCCTTATCACTGCGAGCCGACCGGACACACACACTCACACACGCACACACACACGCACACACGCACACACACACGTACACTCTTCACCTCTCGACTCCTACCCATTAGTTGCCTCTTACGACAGGCATGGCCTTCTTGCCTCGGCCGTATTCTAATCTCTGCGAGCCGAATGGACACGCATACATACACACACACACACTTACACACGCACAAACACACACACACCCACACACGCACACACACACACACATACACTCTTCACCTCTCGACTCCTACCAATTAGTCGCCACTTATGACAGGCAGGGCCCTCTTGCCTTGGCCGTATTCTTATCTCTGCAAGCCGAACGGACACATACACACTCACACACACAAGCACGCACACACGCACACACACGCACACACACAAAAACACTTTTCACCTCTCGACTCCTACCAATTAGTCGCCACTTACGACAGGCAGGGCATTCTTGCCTCGGCCGTATTCTTATCTCTGCAAGCCGAACGGACATATACACACTCACACACACACGCACGCACACCCGCACACACACGCACACAAACACACAAATACATTCTTCACCTCTCGACTCCTACCCATTAGTCGCCCCTTACGACAGGCATTGCCTTGTTGCCTCGGCCGTATTCTAATCTCTGCGAGCCGAATGGACACACACAAACATACACACACACACTTACACACGCACAAACACACACACACCCACACACGCACACACTCACGTACTCTCTTCACCTCTCGACTCCTACCCATTAGTCGCCTCTTACGACAGGCAGGGACTTCTTGCCACGGCCGTGTTCTTATCTCTGCAAGCCGAACGGACACACACACACGCACACACAAACACACGCACACAGGCACACACGCACACACGCACACACGCACACGCACACATTCTCCACCTCTCGATTCCTATCCATTAGTCGCCTCTTAAGACAGGCAGGGCCTTCTTGCCACGGACGTATTCTTATCTCTGCGAGCCGAAAGGACACACACACACACACGCACACACAAACACACGCACACAGGCACACACGCACACACGCACACGTACACGCACACGCACACACTCTCCACCTCTCGACTAATATCCATTAGTCGCCTCTTAAGACAGGCAGGGCGTTCTTGCCTCGGCCGTATTCTTATCTCTGCAAGCCAAACGGACACACACACACACATACACACACACATACTCACACACGCACAAACACACGCACACACACAAAGACACATACACTCTTCACCTCTCGACTCCTATTCATTAGTCGCCTCTTACGACAGGCAGGGACTTCTTGCCACGGCCGTGTTCTTATCTTTGCGAGCCGAACGGACACACACACATACACACACACGCACACACACGCACACACGCACCCACACACATACTCTCTTCACCTCTCGACTCCTACTTATTAGTCGCCCACTTTTCACATCTCGACTCCTACCCATTAGTCGCCCCGTACGATTTGCATCGCCTTCTTGCCACGGCTGTTTTCTTATCTCTGCGAGCCGAAGGGACACACACACATACATACACACACACTCACAAACACACACACACACACACACGCACGCGCACACGCACATACACATACACTCACACACACAAACACGCCCACACGCACACACACATACATTCTTCACCTCTCGACTCCTACCTATTAGTCGCCTCTTACGATAGGCAGGGCCTTCTTGCCTTGGCCGTGTTCTTATCACTGCAAGCCGAACGGACACACACACATACTCACACACGCACACACACATACACTTTTCACCTCTCGACTCCTACTTATTAGTCGCCCACTCTTCGCCTCTCGACTCCTATCCATTAGTCGCCCCGTACGATTTGCATCGCTTTCTTGCCACGGCTGTTTTCTTATCTCTGCGAGCCGAAGGGACACACACACATACATACACACACACTCACAAACACACACACACACGCACGCACACACGCACACACACATACACTCACACACACACAAACACGCCCACACGCACACACACATACATTCTTCACCTCTTGACTCCTACCTATTAGTCGCCTCTTACGATAGGCAGGGCCTTCTTGCCTCGGTCGTGTTTTTATCTCTGCAAGCCGAACTAACACACACACATACTCACACACGCACACACACACGCACACACGCACACACACATACACTTTTCACCTCTCGACTCCTACTTATTAGTCGCCCACTTACCACCTCTCGACTCCTACTTATTAGTCGCCCACTCTCCACCTCTCGACTCCTATCCATTAGCCGCCTCTTAAGACAGGTAGGGCCTTCTTGCCACGGCCGTAATCTTATCTCTGCGAGCCGAGCGGACAAACACACACACTCACACACACACACATACACTCTTCACCTCTCGACCCCTACCTTTTAGTTGCCTCTTACGAGAGGCAGGGCCTTCTTGCCCCGGCCGTATTCATATCTCTGCAAGCCGAACGGACACACACACTCATACACACACACTCACACACGCACAAACACACGCACACACACATACACTTTTCACCTCTCGACTCCTACTTATTAGTCGCCCACTTTTCACCTCTCGACTCCTACTTATTAGTCGCCCACTCTTCGCCTCTCGACTCCTATCCATTAGTCGCCCACACACACACACACGCACACACGCACACACACATACACTCACACACACACAAACACGCCCACACGCACACACACATACATTCTTCACCTCTCGACTCCTACCTATTAGTCGCCTCTTACGATAGGCAGGGCCTTCTTGCCTCGGTCGTGTTTTTATCTCTGCAAGCCGAAGTAACACACACACATACTCACACACGCACACACACACGCACACACGCACACACACATACACTTTTCACCTCTCGACTCCTACTTATTAGTCGCCCACTTTTCACCTCTCGACTCCTACTTATTAGTCGCCCACTCTTCGCCTCTCGACTCCTATCCATTAGTCGCCCACACACACACACACGCACACACGCACACACACGCACCCACGCACACGCACACGCACACGCACACGCACACGCACACACTCTCCACCTCTCGACTCCTATCCATTAGCCGCCTCTTAAGACAGGTAGGGCCTTCTTGCCACGGCCGTAATCTTATCTCTGCGAGCCGAGCGGACAAACACACACACTCACACACACACACACACACACATACACTCTTCACCTCTCGACCCCTACCTTTTAGTCGCCTCTTACGATAGGCAGGGCCTTCTTGCCTCGGTCGTGTTTTTATCTCTGCAAGCCGAACTAACACACACATACTCACACACGCACACACACACGCACACACGCACACACACATACACTTTTCACCTCTCGACTCCTACTTATTAGTCGCCCACTTTTCACCTCTCGACTCCTACTTATTAGTCGCCCACTCTTCGCCTCTCGACTCCTATCCATTAGTCGCCCACACACACACACACACGCACACACGCACACACACGCACCCACGCACACGCACACGCACACGCACACGCACACGTACACACTCTCCACCTCTCGACTCCTATCCATTAGCCGCCTCTTAAGACAGGTAGGGCCTTCTTGCCACGGCCGTAATTTATCTCTGCGAGCCGAGCGGACAAACACACACACGCACACACGCACACAAACATACACTCTTCACCTCTCGACTCCTACCCATTAGTCGCCTCTTACGACAGGCAAGGCCTTCTTGCCTCGGCCGTATTCTTATCTCTGCAAGCCGAACGGACACATACACACGCACACACACGCACACACACGCACACACACAAAAACACTTTTCACCTCTCGACTCCTACCCATTAGTTGCCTCTTACGACAGGCATGGCCTTCTTGCCTCGGCCGTATTCTAATCTCTGCGAGCCGAATGGACACACACATACATACACACACACTTACACACGCACAAACACACACACACCCACACACGCACACACACACACACATACACTATTCACCTTTCGACTCCTACCTATTAGTCGCCCCTTACAAGAGAGAGGGCCTTCTTGCCTCGGCCGTATTCTTATCTCTGCAAGCCAAACAGACACACACACATACACACACACTTACACACGCACACACACGCACACACGCACACACACACATACACTCTTCACCTCTCGACTCCTACCAATTAGTCGCCACTTACGACAGGCAGGGCCTTCTTGCCTCGGCCGTATTCTTATCTCTGCAAGCCGAACGGACACACACACACTCACACACACACGCACGCACACACGCACACACACGCACACACACACACACACACACACAAATACACTCTTCACCTCTCGACTCCTACCCATTAGTCGCCACTTACGACAGGCAGGGCCTTCTTGCCTCGGCCGTATTCTTATCTCTGCAAGCCGAACGGACACACACACACTCACACACACACGCACGCTCACACGCACACACACGCACACACGCACACACACACATACACTCTTCACCTCTCGACTCCTACCTATTAGTCGCCTCTTACGATAGGCAGGGCCTTCTTGCCTCGGTTGTGCTCTTATCTCTGCAAGCCGAACTAACACACACACATACTCACACACGCACACACGCATACACACATACACTCTTCACCTCTCGACTCCTACTTATTAGTCGCCCCTTACAAGAGGCAGGACCTTCTTGCCTCGGCCGTATTCTTATCTCTGCAAGCCAAACAGACACACACACATACACACACACGCACACACACGCACACACGCACACACACACACACATACACTCTTCACCTCTCGACTCCTACCCATTAGTCGCCTCTTAACGACAGGCAGTGCCTTCTTGCCACGGCCGTGTTCTCATCTCTGCGAGCCGACCGGACACACACACACACACTGACACACACACATACACACACACACTCACACACGCACACACATACATACACTCTTCACCTCTCGACTCCTACCCATTATTCTCCTCTTACGAAAGGCAGGGACTTCTTGCCACGGCCGTGTTCTTATCTCTGCAAGCCAAACGGACACACACACACTCACACACCCACACAAGCACACGCACCCGCACACGCACACACTCTCCACCTCTCGACTCCTATCCATTATTCGCCTCTTACGACAGGCATGGCCTTCTTGCCACCGCTTTTTTCTTATCTCTGCGAGCGAAGGGACACACACACACACACACATACACACACACACTCACACACACATGCACACACGCACGCACACACGCACACACACATACACTCACACACACAAACACGCACATAAGCACACACATACATTCTTCACCTCTCTAATCCTACCTATTAGTCGCCTCTCACGACAGGCAGGGCCTTCTTGCCTCGGCCGTATTCTTATCTCTGCAAGCCAAACAGACACACACACATACACACACACTTACACACGCACACACACGCACACACGCACACACACACATACACTCTTCACCTCTCGACTCCTACCAATTAGTCGCCACTTACGACAGGCAGGGCCTTCTTGCCGCGGCCGTATTCTTATCTCTGCAAGCCGAACGGACACACACACACTCACACACACACGCACGCACACACGCACACACACGCACGCACACACACACAAATACACTCTTCACCTCTCGACTCCTACTCATTAGTCGCCACTTACGACAGGCAGGGCCTTCTTGCCTCGGCTGTATTCTTATCTCTGCAAGCCGAACGGACGCACACACTCACACACACACGCACGCACACACGCACACACACGCACACACGCACACACACACATACACTCTTTACCTCTCGACTCCTACCAATTAGTCGCCTCTTACGATAGGCAGGGCCTTCTTGCCTCGGTTGTGCTCTTATCTCTGCAAGCCGAACTAACAAACACACATACTCACACACGCACACACGCACACACGCATACACACATACACTCTTCACCTCTCGACTCCTACTTATTAGTCGCCCCTTACAAGAGGAAGGGCCTTCTTGCCTCGGCCGTATTCTTATCTCTGCAAGCCAAACAGACACAAACATATACACACACACGCACACACACGCACACACGCACACACACACATACACTCTTCACCTCTCGACTCCTACCCATTAGTTGCCTCTTAACGACAGGCAGTGACTTCTTGCCACGGCCGAGTTCTCATCTCTGCGAGCCGACCGGACACACACACACACTGACACACACATACACACACACACTCACACACGCACGCACACACGCACACACACATACACTCTTCACCTCTCGACTCCTACCCATTATTCTCCTCTTACGACAGGCAGGGACTTCTTGCCACGGCCGTGTTTTTATCTCTGCAAGCCAAACGGACACACACACACACACGAACACACACACACACGCACACGCACACGCACACGCACACGCACACACTCTCTACCTCTCGACTCCCATCCATTAGTCGCCTCTTACGACAGGCATGGCCTTCTTGCCACCGCTTTTTTCTTATCTCTGCGAGCGAAGGGACACACACACACATACACACACACACACTCACACACACACACGCACATACGCACGCACACACGCACACACACATACATTCTTCACCTCTCTAATCCTACCTATTAGTCGCCTCTCACGACAGGCAGGGCCTTCTTGCCTCGGCCGTATTCTTATCTCTGCAAGCCAAACAGACACACACACATACACACACACTTACACACGCACACACACGCACACACGCACACACACACATACACTCTTCACCTCTCGACTCCTACCAATTAGTCGCCACTTACGACAGGCAGGGCCTTCTTGCCGCGGCCGTATTCTTATCTCTGCAAGCCGAACGGACACACACACACTCACACACACACGCACGCACACACGCACACACACGCACGCACACACACACAAATACACTCTTCACCTCTCGACTCCTACTCATTAGTCGCCACTTACGACAGGCAGGGCCTTCTTGCCTCGGCTGTATTCTTATCTCTGCAAGCCGAACGGACGCACACACTCACACACACACGCACGCACACACGCACACACACGCACACACGCACACACACACATACACTCTTTACCTCTCGACTCCTACCAATTAGTCGCCTCTTACGATAGGCAGGGCCTTCTTGCCTCGGTTGTGCTCTTATCTCTGCAAGCCGAACTAACAAACACACATACTCACACACGCACACACGCACACACGCATACACACATACACTCTTCACCTCTCGACTCCTACTTATTAGTCGCCCCTTACAAGAGGAAGGGCCTTCTTGCCTCGGCCGTATTCTTATCTCTGCAAGCCAAACAGACACAAACATATACACACACACGCACACACACGCACACACGCACACACACACATACACTCTTCACCTCTCGACTCCTACCCATTAGTTGCCTCTTAACGACAGGCAGTGACTTCTTGCCACGGCCGAGTTCTCATCTCTGCGAGCCGACCGGACACACACACACACTGACACACACATACACACACACACTCACACACGCACGCACACACGCACACACACATACACTCTTCACCTCTCGACTCCTACCCATTATTCTCCTCTTACGACAGGCAGGGACTTCTTGCCACGGCCGTGTTTTTATCTCTGCAAGCCAAACGGACACACACACACACACGAACACACACACACACGCACACGCACACGCACACGCACACGCACACACTCTCTACCTCTCGACTCCCATCCATTAGTCGCCTCTTACGACAGGCATGGCCTTCTTGCCACCGCTTTTTTCTTATCTCTGCGAGCGAAGGGACACACACACACATACACACACACACACTCACACACACACACGCACATACGCACGCACACACGCACACACACATACATTCTTCACCTCTCTAATCCTACCTATTAGTCGCCTCTCACGACAGGCAGGGCCTTCTTGCCTCGGCCGTGTTCTTATTTCTGCAAGACGAACGGACACACACACACATACTTACACACGCACACACGCACGCACACACGCACACACACATACACTCTTCACCTCTCGACTCCTACCCATTAGTCGCCTCTTAACGACAGGCAGTGCCTTCTTGCCACGGCCGTGTTCTCATCTCTGCGAGCCGACCGGACACACACACACACTGACACACACACATACACACACACACTCACACACGCACGCACACACGCACACACATACATACACTCTTCACCTCTCGACTCCTACCCATTATTCTCCTCTTACGACAGGCAGGGACTTCTTGCCACAGCCGTGTTCTTATCTCTGCCAGCCAAACGGACACACACACACGCACACACACACACACGCACACGCACCCGCACACGCACACACTCTCCACCTCTCGACTCCTATCCATTAGTCGCCTCTTACGACAGGCATGGCCTTCTTGCCACCGCTTTTTTCTTATCTCTGCGAGCGAAGGGACACACACACACACATACACACACACATTCACACACACATGCACACACGCACGCACACACGCACACACACATACACTCACACACACACAAACACGCACATACGCACACACATACATTCTTCACCTCTCTAATCCTACCTATTAGTCGCCTCTCACGACAGGCAGGGCCTTCTTGCCTCGGCTGTATTCTTATCTCTGCAAGCCAAACAGACACACACACATACACACACACTTACACACGCACACACACGCACACACGCACACACACATACACTCTTCACCTTTCGACTCCTACCAATTAGTCGCCACTTACGACAGGCAGGGCCTTCTTGCCGCGGCCGTATTCTTATCTATGCAAGCCGAACGGACACACACACACTCACACACACACGCACGCACACACGCACACACACGCACACACACACACACAAATAAACTCTTCACCTCTCGACTCCTACCCATTAGTCGCCACTTACGACAGGCAGGGCCTTCTTGGCTCGGCCGTATTCTTATCTCTGCAAGCCGAACGGACGCACACACTCACACACACACGCACGCACACACGCACACACACGCACACACGCACACACACATATACACTCTTCACCTCTCGACTCCTACCAATTAGTCGCCACTTACGACAGGCAGGGCCTTCTTGCCTCGGCCGTATTCTTATCTCTGCAAGCCGAACGGACACACACACATACTCACACACACACGCACGCTCACACGCACACACACGCACACACGCACACACACATACACTCTTCACCTCTCGACTCCTACCTATTAGTCGCCTCTTACGATAGGCAGGGCCTTCTTGCCTCGGTTGTGCTCTTATCTCTGCAAGCCGAACTAACAAACACACATACTCACACACGCACACACGCACACACGCATACACACATACACTCTTCACCTCTCGACTCCTACTTATTAGTCGCCCCTTACAAGAGGCAGGGCCTTCTTGCCTCGGCCGTATTCTTATCTCTGCAAGCCAAACAGACACAAACATACACACACACACACACGCACACACACGCACACACGCACACACACACACACACATACACTCTTCACCTCTCGACTACTACCCATTAGTTGCCTCTTAACGACAGGCAGTGCCTTCTTGCCACGGCCGTGTTCTCATCTCTGCGAGCCGACCGGACACACACACACACTGACACACACACATACACACACACACTCACACACGCACGCACACACGCACACACACATACACTCTTCACCTCTCGACTCCTACCCATTATTCTCCTCTTACGACAGGCAGGGACTTCTTGCCACGGCCGTGTTTTTATCTCTGCAAGCCAAACGGACACACACACACACGCACACACACACACACGCACACGCACACGCACACGCACACGCACACACTCTCCACCTCTCGACTCCTATCCATTAGTCGCCTCTTACGACAGGCATAGCCTTCTTGCCACCGCTTTTTTCTTATCTCTGCGAGCGAACGGACACACACACACACACATACACACACACACTCACACACACACACGCACATACGCACGCACACACGCACACACACATACATTCTTCACCTCTCTAATCCTACCTATTAGTCGCCTCTCACGACAGGCAGGGCCTTCTTGCCTCGGCCGTGTTCTTATTTCTGCAAGACGAACGGACACAGACACACATACTTACACACGGACACACGCACGCACACACGCACACACACATACACTCACACACACACAAACACGTACACACGCACACACACATACATTCTTCACCTCTCGACTCCTACCTATTAGTCGACTCTTACGATAGGCAGGGCCTTCTTGCCTTGGGGGTGTTCTTATCTCTGCAAGCCGAACGGACACACACACATACTCACACACTCACACACACACGCACACACGCACACACACATACACTCTTCACCTCTCGACTCCTACCTATTAGTCGCCTATTACGATAGGCAGGGCCTGCTTGCCTCGGTCGTGTTCTTATTTCTGCAAGCCGAACTAATACACACACATACTCACACACGCACACACACACGCACACACGCACACACACACACATACACTCTTCACCTCTCGACTCCTACTTATTAGTCGCCCATTACAAGAGGCAGGGCCTTCTTGCCTCTGCCGTATTTTTATCTCTGCAAGCCAAAGAGACACACACACATACACACACACTTACACACGCACCCACACGCACACGCACACGCACACACTCTTCACCTCTCGACTCCTATCCATTAGTCGCCTCTTAAGACAGGCAGGGCCTTCTTGCCACGGACGTATACCTATCTCTGCGAGCCGAACGGACACACACACACACACACTTGCACACATACACACATACACGCTTCACCTCTCGACTCCTACCCATTAGTCGCTCCTTACAGCAAGCATGGCCTTCTTGCCACGGACGTATTCTTATCTCTGCAAGCCAAACAGACACACACACATACACACACACGCACACACACGCACACACGCACACACACACATACACTCTTCACCTCTCGACTCCTACCCATTAGTCGCCTCTTAACGACAGGCAGTGCCTTCTTGCCACGGCCGTGTTCTCATCTCTGCGAGCCGACCGGACACACACACACACACTGACACACACACATACACACACACACTCACACACGCACGCACACACGCACACACATACATACACTCTTCACCTCTCGACTCCTACCCATTATTCTCCTCTTACGACAGGCAGGGACTTCTTGCCACGGCCGTTTTCTTATCTCTGCAAGCCAAACGGACACACACACACTCACACACCCACACACGCACACGCACCCGCACACGCACACACTCTCCACCTCTCGACTCCTATCCATTAGTCGCCTCTTACGACAGGCATGGCCTTCTTGCCACCGCTTTTTTCTTATCTCTGCGAGCGAAGGGACACACACACACACACATACACACACACACTCACACACACATGCACACACGCACGCACACACGCACACACACATACACTCACACACACAAACACGCACATAAGCACACACATACATTCTTCACCTCTCTAATCCTACCTATTAGTCGCCTCTCACGACAGGCAGGGCCTTCTTGCCTCGGCCGTATTCTTATCTCTGCAAGCCAAACAGACACACACACATACACACACACTTACACACGCACACACACGCACACACGCACACACACACACACAAATAAACTCTTCACCTCTCGACTCCTACCCATTAGTCGCCACTTACGACAGGCAGGGCCTTCTTGCCTCGGCCGTATTCTTATCTCTGCAAGCCGAACGGACACACACACATACTCACACACACACGCACGCTCACACGCACACACACGCACACACGCACACACACATACACTCTTCACCTCTCGACTCCTACCTATTAGTCGCCTCTTACGATAGGCAGGGCCTTCTTGCCTCGGTTGTGCTCTTATCTCTGCAAGCCGAACTAACAAACACACATACTCACACACGCACACACGCACACACGCATACACACATACACTCTTCACCTCTCGACTCCTACTTATTAGTCGCCCCTTACAAGAGGCAGGGCCTTCTTGCCTCGGCCGTATTCTTATCTCTGCAAGCCAAACAGACACAAACATACACACACACACACACGCACACACACGCACACACGCACACTCACACACACATACACTCTTCACCTCTCGACTCCTACCCATTAGTCGCCTCTTACGACAGGCAGGGCCTTCTTGCCACGGCCGTGTTCGTATCTCTGCGAGCCGACCGGACACACACACACACTGACACACACACATACACACACACACTCACACACGCACGCACACACGCACACACACATACACTCTTCACCTCTCGACTCCTACCCATTATTCTCCTCTTACGACAGGCAGGGACTTCTTGCCACGGCCGTGTTTTTATCTCTGCAAGCCAAACGGACACACACACACACACGAACACACACACACACGCACACGCACACGCACACGCAAACGCACACACTCTCTACCTCTCGACTCCCATCCATTAGTCGCCTCTTACGACAGGCATGGCCTTCTTGCCACCGCTTTTTTCTTATCTCTGCGAGCGAAGGGACACACACACACATACACACACACACACTCACACACACACGCACATACGCACGCACACACGCACACACACATACATTCTTCACCTCTCTCATCCTACCTATTAGTCGCCTCTCACGACAGGCAGGGCCTTCTTGCCTCGGCCGTGTTCTTATTTCTGCAAGACGAACGGACACACACACACATACTTACACACGCACACACGCACGCACACACGCACACACACATACACTCTTCACCTCTCGACTCCTACCCATTAGTCGCCTCTTAACGACAGGCAGTGCCTTCTTGCCACGGCCGTGTTCTCATCTCTGCGAGCCGACCGGACACACACACACACTGACACACACACATACACACACACACTCACACACGCACGCACACACGCACACACATACATACACTCTTCACCTCTCGACTCCTACCCATTATTCTCCTCTTACGACAGGCAGGGACTTCTTGCCACAGCCGTGTTCTTATTTCTGCCAGCCAAACGGACACACACACACGCACACACACACACACGCACACGCACCCGCACACGCACACACTCTCCACCTTTCGACTCCTATCCATTAGTCGCCTCTTACGACAGGCATGGCCTTCTTGCCACCGCTTTTTTCTTATCTCTGCGAGCGAAGGGACACACACACACACATACACACACACATTCACACACACATGCACACACGCACGCACACACGCACACACACATACACTCACACACACACAAACACGCACATACGCACACACATACATTCTTCACCTCTCTAATCCTACCTATTAGTCGCCTCTCACGACAGGCAGGGCCTTCTTGCCTCGGCTGTATTCTTATCTCTGCAAGCCAAACAGACACACACACATACACACACACTTACACACGCACACACACGCACACACGCACACACACATACACTCTTCACCTTTCGACTCCTACCAATTAGTCGCCACTTACGACAGGCAGGGCCTTCTTGCCGCGGCCGTATTCTTATTTCTGCAAGCCGAACGGACACACACACACTCACACACACACGCACGCACACACGCACACACACGCACACACACACACACACAAATAAACTCTTCACCTCTCGACTCCTACCCATTAGTCGCCACTTACGACAGGCAGGGCCTTCTTGCCTCGGCCGTATTCTTATCTCTGCAAGCCGAACGGACACACACACATACTCACACACACACGCACGCTCACACGCACACACACGCACACACGCACACACACATACACTCTTCACCTCTCGACTCCTACCTATTAGTCGCCTCTTACGATAGGCAGGGCCTTCTTGCCTCGGTTGTGCTCTTATCTCTGCAAGCCGAACTAACAAACACACATACTCACACACGCACACACGCACACACGCATACACACATACACTCTTCACCTCTCGACTCCTACTTATTAGTCGCCCCTTACAAGAGGCAGGGCCTTCTTGCCTCGGCCGTATTCTTATCTCTGCAAGCCAAACAGACACAAACATACACACACACACACACGCACACACACGCACACACGCACACTCACACACACATACACTCTTCACCTCTCGACTCCTACCCATTAGTCGCCTCTTACGACAGGCAGGGCCTTCTTGCCACGGCCGTGTTCGTATCTCTGCGAGCCGACCGGACACACACACACACTGACACACACACATACACACACACACTCACACACGCACGCACACACGCACACACACATACACTCTTCACCTCTCGACTCCTACCCATTATTCTCCTCTTACGACAGGCAGGGACTTCTTGCCACGGCCGTGTTTTTATCTCTGCAAGCCAAACGGACACACACACACACGCACACACACACACACGCACACGCACACGCACACGCACACGCACACACTCTCCACCTCTCGACTCCTATCCATTAGTCGCCTCTTACGACAGGCATGGCCTTCTTGCCACCGCTTTTTTCTTATCTCTGCGAGCGAACGGACACACACACACACATACACACACACACTCACACACACACACGCACATACGCACGCACACACGCACACACACATACATTCTTCACCTCTCTAATCCTACCTATTAGTCGCCTCTCACGACAGGCAGGGCCTTCTTGCCTCGGCCGTGTTCTTATTTCTGCAAGACGAACGGACACAGACACACATACTTACACACGGACACACGCACGCACACACGCACACACACATACACTCACACACACACAAACACGTACACACGCACACACACATACATTCTTCACCTCTCGACTCCTACCTATTAGTCGACTCTTACGATAGGCAGGGCCTTCTTGCCTTGGGGGTGTTCTTATCTCTGCAAGCCGAACGGACACACACACATACTCACACACTCACACACACACGCACACACGCACACACACATACACTCTTCACCTCTCGACTCCTACCTATTAGTCGCCTATTACGATAGGCAGGGCCTGCTTGCCTCGGTCGTGTTCTTATTTCTGCAAGCCGAACTAATACACACACATACTCACACACGCACACACACACGCACACACGCACACACACACACATACACTCTTCACCTCTCGACTCCTACTTATTAGTCGCCCATTACAAGAGGCAGGGCCTTCTTGCCTCTGCCGTATTTTTATCTCTGCAAGCCAAAGAGACACACACACATACACACACACTTACACACGCACCCACACGCACACGCACACGCACACACTCTTCACCTCTCGACTCCTATCCATTAGTCGCCTCTTAAGACAGGCAGGGCCTTCTTGCCACGGACGTATACCTATCTCTGCGAGCCGAACGGACACACACACACACACTTGCACACATACACACATACACGCTTCACCTCTCGACTCCTACCCATTAGTCGCTCCTTACAGCAAGCATGGCCTTCTTGCCACGGACGTATTCTTATCTCTGCAAGCCAAACAGACACACACACATACACACACACGCACACACACGCACACACGCACACACACACATACACTCTTCACCTCTCGACTCCTACCCATTAGTCGCCTCTTAACGACAGGCAGTGCCTTCTTGCCACGGCCGTGTTCTCATCTCTGCGAGCCGACCGGACACACACACACACACTGACACACACACATACACACACACACTCACACACGCACGCACACACGCACACACATACATACACTCTTCACCTCTCGACTCCTACCCATTATTCTCCTCTTACGACAGGCAGGGACTTCTTGCCACGGCCGTTTTCTTATCTCTGCAAGCCAAACGGACACACACACACTCACACACCCACACACGCACACGCACCCGCACACGCACACACTCTCCACCTCTCGACTCCTATCCATTAGTCGCCTCTTACGACAGGCATGGCCTTCTTGCCACCGCTTTTTTCTTATCTCTGCGAGCGAAGGGACACACACACACACACATACACACACACACTCACACACACATGCACACACGCACGCACACACGCACACACACATACACTCACACACACAAACACGCACATAAGCACACACATACATTCTTCACCTCTCTAATCCTACCTATTAGTCGCCTCTCACGACAGGCAGGGCCTTCTTGCCTCGGCCGTATTCTTATCTCTGCAAGCCAAACAGACACACACACATACACACACACTTACACACGCACACACACGCACACACGCACACACACACACACAAATAAACTCTTCACCTCTCGACTCCTACCCATTAGTCGCCACTTACGACAGGCAGGGCCTTCTTGCCTCGGCCGTATTCTTATCTCTGCAAGCCGAACGGACACACACACATACTCACACACACACGCACGCTCACACGCACACACACGCACACACGCACACACACATACACTCTTCACCTCTCGACTCCTACCTATTAGTCGCCTCTTACGATAGGCAGGGCCTTCTTGCCTCGGTTGTGCTCTTATCTCTGCAAGCCGAACTAACAAACACACATACTCACACACGCACACACGCACACACGCATACACACATACACTCTTCACCTCTCGACTCCTACTTATTAGTCGCCCCTTACAAGAGGCAGGGCCTTCTTGCCTCGGCCGTATTCTTATCTCTGCAAGCCAAACAGACACAAACATACACACACACACACACGCACACACACGCACACACGCACACTCACACACACATACACTCTTCACCTCTCGACTCCTACCCATTAGTCGCCTCTTACGACAGGCAGGGCCTTCTTGCCACGGCCGTGTTCGTATCTCTGCGAGCCGACCGGACACACACACACACTGACACACACACATACACACACACACTCACACACGCACGCACACACGCACACACACATACACTCTTCACCTCTCGACTCCTACCCATTATTCTCCTCTTACGACAGGCAGGGACTTCTTGCCACGGCCGTGTTTTTATCTCTGCAAGCCAAACGGACACACACACACACACGAACACACACACACACGCACACGCACACGCACACGCAAACGCACACACTCTCTACCTCTCGACTCCCATCCATTAGTCGCCTCTTACGACAGGCATGGCCTTCTTGCCACCGCTTTTTTCTTATCTCTGCGAGCGAAGGGACACACACACACATACACACACACACACTCACACACACACGCACATACGCACGCACACACGCACACACACATACATTCTTCACCTCTCTAATCCTACCTATTAGTCGCCTCTCACGACAGGCAGGGCCTTCTTGCCTCGGCCGTGTTCTTATTTCTGCAAGACGAACGGACACACACACACATACTTACACACGCACACACGCACGCACACACGCACACACACATACACTCTTCACCTCTCGACTCCTACCCATTAGTCGCCTCTTAACGACAGGCAGTGCCTTCTTGCCACGGCCGTGTTCTCATCTCTGCGAGCCGACCGGACACACACACACACTGACACACACACATACACACACACACTCACACACGCACGCACACACGCACACACATACATACACTCTTCACCTCTCGACTCCTACCCATTATTCTCCTCTTACGACAGGCAGGGACTTCTTGCCACAGCCGTGTTCTTATTTCTGCCAGCCAAACGGACACACACACACGCACACACACACACACGCACACGCACCCGCACACGCACACACTCTCCACCTTTCGACTCCTATCCATTAGTCGCCTCTTACGACAGGCATGGCCTTCTTGCCACCGCTTTTTTCTTATCTCTGCGAGCGAAGGGACACACACACACACATACACACACACATTCACACACACATGCACACACGCACGCACACACGCACACACACATACACTCACACACACACAAACACGCACATACGCACACACATACATTCTTCACCTCTCTAATCCTACCTATTAGTCGCCTCTCACGACAGGCAGGGCCTTCTTGCCTCGGCTGTATTCTTATCTCTGCAAGCCAAACAGACACACACACATACACACACACTTACACACGCACACACACGCACACACGCACACACACATACACTCTTCACCTTTCGACTCCTACCAATTAGTCGCCACTTACGACAGGCAGGGCCTTCTTGCCGCGGCCGTATTCTTATTTCTGCAAGCCGAACGGACACACACACACTCACACACACACGCACGCACACACGCACACACACGCACACACACACACACACAAATAAACTCTTCACCTCTCGACTCCTACCCATTAGTCGCCACTTACGACAGGCAGGGCCTTCTTGCCTCGGCCGTATTCTTATCTCTGCAAGCCGAACGGACACACACACATACTCACACACACACGCACGCTCACACGCACACACACGCACACACGCACACACACATACACTCTTCACCTCTCGACTCCTACCTATTAGTCGCCTCTTACGATAGGCAGGGCCTTCTTGCCTCGGTTGTGCTCTTATCTCTGCAAGCCGAACTAACAAACACACATACTCACACACGCACACACGCACACACGCATACACACATACACTCTTCACCTCTCGACTCCTACTTATTAGTCGCCCCTTACAAGAGGCAGGGCCTTCTTGCCTCGGCCGTATTCTTATCTCTGCAAGCCAAACAGACACAAACATACACACACACACACACGCACACACACGCACACACGCACACTCACACACACATACACTCTTCACCTCTCGACTCCTACCCATTAGTCGCCTCTTACGACAGGCAGGGCCTTCTTGCCACGGCCGTGTTCGTATCTCTGCGAGCCGACCGGACACACACACACACTGACACACACACATACACACACACACTCACACACGCACGCACACACGCACACACACATACACTCTTCACCTCTCGACTCCTACCCATTATTCTCCTCTTACGACAGGCAGGGACTTCTTGCCACGGCCGTGTTTTTATCTCTGCAAGCCAAACGGACACACACACACACACGAACACACACACACACGCACACGCACACGCACACGCAAACGCACACACTCTCTACCTCTCGACTCCCATCCATTAGTCGCCTCTTACGACAGGCATGGCCTTCTTGCCACCGCTTTTTTCTTATCTCTGCGAGCGAAGGGACACACACACACATACACACACACACACTCACACACACACGCACATACGCACGCACACACGCACACACACATACATTCTTCACCTCTCTAATCCTACCTATTAGTCGCCTCTCACGACAGGCAGGGCCTTCTTGCCTCGGCCGTGTTCTTATTTCTGCAAGACGAACGGACACACACACACATACTTACACACGCACACACGCACGCACACACGCACACACACATACACTCTTCACCTCTCGACTTCTACCCATTAGTCGCCTCTTAACGACAGGCAGTGCCTTCTTGCCACGGCCGTGTTCTCATCTCTGCGAGCCGACCGGACACACACACACACTGACACACACACATACACACACACACTCACACACGCACGCACACACGCACACACATACATACACTCTTCACCTCTCGACTCCTACCCATTATTCTCCTCTTACGACAGGCAGGGACTTCTTGCCACAGCCGTGTTCTAATTTCTGCCAGCCAAACGGACACACACACACGCACACACACACACACGCACACGCACCCGCACACGCACACACTCTCCACCTTTCGACTCCTATCCATTAGTCGCCTCTTACGACAGGCATGGCCTTCTTGCCACCGCTTTTTTCTTATCTCTGCGAGCGAAGGGACACACACACACACATACACACACACATTCACACACACATGCACACACGCACGCACACACGCACACACACATACACTCACACACACACAAACACGCACATACGCACACACATACATTCTTCACCTCTCTAATCCTACCTATTAGTCGCCTCTCACGACAGGCAGGGCCTTCTTGCCTCGGCTGTATTCTTATCTCTGCAAGCCAAACAGACACACACACATACACACACACTTACACACGCACACACACGCACACACGCACACACACATACACTCTTCACCTTTCGACTCCTACCAATTAGTCGCCACTTACGACAGGCAGGGCCTTCTTGCCGCGGCCGTATTCTTATCTCTGCAAGCCGAACGGACACACACACACTCACACACACACGCACGCACACACGCACACACACGCACACACACACACACACACAAATAAACTCTTCACCTCTCGACTCCTACCCATTAGTCGCCACTTACGACAGGCAGGGCCTTCTTGCCTCGGCCGTATTCTTATCTCTGCAAGCCGAACGGACACACACACACTCACACACACACGCACGCACACACGCACACACACGCACACACACACACACAAATAAACTCTTCACCTCTCGACTCCTATCCATTAGCCGCCTCTTAAGACAGGTAGGGCCTTCTTGCCACGGCCGTAATCTTATCTCTGCGAGCCGAGCGGACAAACACACACACTCACACACACACACACACACATACACTCTTCACCTCTCGACCCCTACCTTTTAGTTGCCTCTTACGAGAGGCAGGGCCTTCTTGCCCCGGCCGTATTCATATCTCTGCAAGCCGAACGGACACACACACTCATACACACACACTCACACACGCACAAACACACGCACACACACATACACTTTTCACCTCTCGACTCCTACTTATTAGTCGCCCACTTTTCACCTCTCGACTCCTACTTATTAGTCGCCCACTCTTCGCCTCTCGACTCCTATCTAATAGTCGCCCACACACACACACACGCACACACGCACACACACATACACTCACACACACACAAACACGCCCACACGCACACACACATACATTCTTCACCTCTCGACTCCTACCTATTAGTCGCCTCTTACGATAGGCAGGGCCTTCTTGCCTCCGTCGTGTTTTTATCTCTGCAAGCCGAAGTAACACACACACATACTCACACACGCACACACACACGCACACACGCACACACACATACACTTTTCACCTCTCGACTCCTACTTATTAGTCGCCCACTTTTCACCTCTCGACTCCTACTTATTAGTCGCCCACTCTTCGCCTCTCGACTCCTATCCATTAGTCGCCCACACACACACACACGCACACACGCACACACACGCACCCACGCACACGCACACGCACACGCACACGCACACGCACACACTCTCCACCTCTCGACTCCTATCCATTAGCCGCCTCTTAAGACAGGTAGGGCCTTCTTGCCACGGCCGTAATCTTATCTCTGCGAGCCGAGCGGACAAACACACACACTCACACACACACACACATACACTCTTCACCTCTCGACCCCTACCTTTTAGTCGCCTCTTACGATAGGCAGGGCCTTCTTGCCTCGGTCGTGTTTTTATCTCTGCAAGCCGAACTAACACACACACATACTCACACACGCACACACACACGCACACACGCACACACACATACACTTTTCACCTCTCGACTCCTACTTATTAGTCGCCCACTTTTCACCTCTCGACTCCTACTTATTAGTCGCCCACTCTTCGCCTCTCGACTCCTATCCATTAGTCGCCCACACACACACACACACGCACACACGCACACACACGCACCCACGCACACGCACACGCACACGCACACGCACACGCACACACTCTCCACCTCTCGACTCCTATCCATTAGCCGCCTCTTAAGACAGGTAGGGCCTTCTTGCCACGGCCGTAATTTATCTCTGCGAGCCGAGCGGACAAACACACACACGCACACACGCACACAAACATACACTCTTCACCTCTCGACTCCTACCCATTAGTCGCCTCTTACGACAGGCAAGGCCTTCTTGCCTCGGCCGTATTCTTATCTCTGCAAGCCGAACGGACACATACACACGCACACACACGCACACACACAAAAACACTTTTCACCTCTCGACTCCTACCCATTAGTTGCCTCTTACGACAGGCATGGCCTTCTTGCCTCGGCCGTATTCTAATCTCTGCGAGCCGAATGGACACACACATACATACACACACACTTACACACGCACAAACACACACACACCCACACACGAACACACACACACACATACACTATTCACCTTTCGACTCCTACCTATTAGTCGCCCCTTACAAGAGAGAGGGCCTTCTTGCCTCGGCCGTATTCTTATCTCTGCAAGCCAAACAGACACACACACATACACACACACTTACACACGCACACACACGCACACACGCACACACACACATACACTCTTCACCTCTCGACTCCTACCAATTAGTCGCCACTTACGACAGGCAGGGCCTTCTTGCCTCGGCCGTATTCTTATCTCTGCAAGCCGAACGGACACACTCACACGCACACGCACACGCACACGCACACGCACACACTCTCCACCTCTCGACTCCTATCCATTAGCCGCCTCTTAAGACAGGTAGGGCCTTCTTGCCACGGCCGTAATTTATCTCTGCGAGCCGAGCGGACAAACACACACACGCACACACGCACACAAACATACACTCTTCACCTCTCGACTCCTACCCATTAGTCGCCTCTTACGACAGGCAAGGCCTTCTTGCCTCGGCCGTATTCTTATCTCTGCAAGCCGAACGGACACATACACACGCACACACACGCACACACACAAAAACACTTTTCACCTCTCGACTCCTACCCATTAGTTGCCTCTTACGACAGGCATGGCCTTCTTGCCTCGGCCGTATTCTAATCTCTGCGAGCCGAATGGACACACACATACATACACACACACTTACACACGCACAAACACACACACACCCACACACGCACACACACACACACATACACTATTCACCTTTCGACTCCTACCTATTAGTCGCCCCTTACAAGAGAGAGGGCCTTCTTGCCTCGGCCGTATTCTTATCTCTGCAAGCCAAACAGACACACACACATACACACACACTTACACACGCACACACACGCACACACGCACACACACACATACACTCTTCACCTCTCGACTCCTACCAATTAGTCGCCACTTACGACAGGCAGGGCCTTCTTGCCTCGGCCGTATTCTTATCTCTGCAAGCCGAACGGACACACTCACACTCACACACACACGCACGCACACACGCACACACACGCACACACACACACACACACACACACAAATACACTCTTCACCTCTCGACTCCTACCCATTAGTCGCCACTTACGACAGGCAGGGCCTTCTTGCCTCGGCCGTATTCTTATCTCTGCAAGCCGAACGGACACACACACACTCACACACACACGCACGCTCACACGCACACACACGCACACACGCACACACACACATACACTCTTCACCTCTCGACTCCTACCTATTAGTCGCCTCTTACGATAGGCAGGGCCTTCTTGCCTCGGTTGTGCTCTTATCTCTGCAAGCCGAACTAACACACACACATACTCACACACGCACACACGCATACACACATACACTCTTCACCTCTCGACTCCTACTTATTAGTCGCCCCTTACAAGAGGCAGGACCTTCTTGCCTCGGCCGTATTCTTATCTCTGCAAGCCAAACAGACACACACACATACACACACACGCACACACACGCACACACGCACACACACACACACATACACTCTTCACCTCTCGACTCCTACCCATTAGTCGCCTCTTAACGACAGGCAGTGCCTTCTTGCCACGGCCGTGTTCTCATCTCTGCGAGCCGACCGGACACACACACACACACTGACACACACACATACACACACACACTCACACACGCACACACATACATACACTCTTCACCTCTCGACTCCTACCCATTATTCTCCTCTTACGAAAGGCAGGGACTTCTTGCCACGGCCGTGTTCTTATCTCTGCAAGCCAAACGGACACACACACACTCACACACCCACACAAGCACACGCACCCGCACACGCACACACTCTCCACCTCTCGACTCCTATCCATTATTCGCCTCTTACGACAGGCATGGCCTTCTTGCCACCGCTTTTTTCTTATCTCTGCGAGCGAAGGGACACACACACACACACATACACACACACACTCACACACACATGCACACACGCACGCACACACGCACACACACATACACTCACACACACAAACACGCACATAAGCACACACATACATTCTTCACCTCTCTAATCCTACCTATTAGTCGCCTCTCACGACAGGCAGGGCCTTCTTGCCTCGGCCGTATTCTTATCTCTGCAAGCCAAACAGACACACACACTTACACACACACACGCACGCACACACGCACACACACGCACGCACACACACACAAATACACTCTTCACCTCTCGACTCCTACTCATTAGTCGCCACTTACGACAGGCAGGGCCTTCTTGCCTCGGCTGTATTCTTATCTCTGCAAGCCGAACGGACGCACACACTCACACACACACGCACGCACACACGCACACACACGCACACACGCACACACACACATACACTCTTTACCTCTCGACTCCTACCAATTAGTCGCCTCTTACGATAGGCAGGGCCTTCTTGCCTCGGTTGTGCTCTTATCTCTGCAAGCCGAACTAACAAACACACATACTCACACACGCACACACGCACACACGCATACACACATACACTCTTCACCTCTCGACTCCTACTTATTAGTCGCCCCTTACAAGAGGAAGGGCCTTCTTGCCTCGGCCGTATTCTTATCTCTGCAAGCCAAACAGACACAAACATATACACACACACGCACACACACGCACACACGCACACACACACATACACTCTTCACCTCTCGACTCCTACCCATTAGTTGCCTCTTAACGACAGGCAGTGACTTCTTGCCACGGCCGAGTTCTCATCTCTGCGAGCCGACCGGACACACACACACACTGACACACACATACACACACACACTCACACACGCACGCACACACGCACACACACATACACTCTTCACCTCTCGACTCCTACCCATTATTCTCCTCTTACGACAGGCAGGGACTTCTTGCCACGGCCGTGTTTTTATCTCTGCAAGCCAAACGGACACACACACACACACACGAACACACACACACACGCACACGCACACGCACACGCACACGCACACACTCTCTACCTCTCGACTCCCATCCATTAGTCGCCTCTTACGACAGGCATGGCCTTCTTGCCACCGCTTTTTTCTTATCTCTGCGAGCGAAGGGACACACACACACATACACACACACACACTCACACACACACACGCACATACGCACGCACACACGCACACACACATACATTCTTCACCTCTCTAATCCTACCTATTAGTCGCCTCTCACGACAGGCAGGGCCTTCTTGCCTCGGCCGTGTTCTTATTTCTGCAAGACGAACGGACACACACACACATACTTACACACGCACACACGCACGCACACACGCACACACACATACACTCTTCACCTCTCGACTCCTACCCATTAGTCGCCTCTTAACGACAGGCAGTGCCTTCTTGCCACGGCCGTGTTCTCATCTCTGCGAGCCGACCGGACACACACACACACTGACACACACACATACACACACACACTCACACACGCACGCACACACGCACACACATACATACACTCTTCACCTCTCGACTCCTACCCATTATTCTCCTCTTACGACAGGCAGGGACTTCTTGCCACAGCCGTGTTCTTATCTCTGCCAGCCAAACGGACACACACACGCACACACACACACACGCACACGCACCCGCACACGCACACACTCTCCACCTCTCGACTCCTATCCATTAGTCGCCTCTTACGACAGGCATGGCCTTCTTGCCACCGCTTTTTTCTTATCTCTGCGAGCGAAGGGACACACACACACACATACACACACACATTCACACACACATGCACACACGCACGCACACACGCACACACACATACACTCACACACACACAAACACGCACATACGCACACACATACATTCTTCACCTCTCTAATCCTACCTATTAGTCGCCTCTCACGACAGGCAGGGCCTTCTTGCCTCGGCTGTATTCTTATCTCTGCAAGCCAAACAGACACACACACATACACACACACTTACACACGCACACACACGCACACACGCACACACACATACACTCTTCACCTTTCGACTCCTACCAATTAGTCGCCACTTACGACAGGCAGGGCCTTCTTGCCGCGGCCGTATTCTTATCTATGCAAGCCGAACGGACACACACACACTCACACACACACGCACGCACACACGCACACACACGCACACACACACACACAAATAAACTCTTCACCTCTCGACTCCTACCCATTAGTCGCCACTTACGACAGGCAGGGCCTTCTTGCCTCGGCCGTATTCTTATCTCTGCAAGCCGAACGGACGCACACACTCACACACACACGCACGCACACACGCACACACACGCACACACGCACACACACATATACACTCTTCACCTCTCGACTCCTACCAATTAGTCGCCACTTACGACAGGCAGGGCCTTCTTGCCTCGGCCGTATTCTTATCTCTGCAAGCCGAACGGACACACACACATACTCACACACACACGCACGCTCACACGCACACACACGCACACACGCACACACACATACACTCTTCACCTCTCGACTCCTACCTATTAGTCGCCTCTTACGATAGGCAGGGCCTTCTTGCCTCGGTTGTGCTCTTATCTCTGCAAGCCGAACTAACAAACACACATACTCACACACGCACACACGCACACACGCATACACACATACACTCTTCACCTCTCGACTCCTACTTATTAGTCGCCCCTTACAAGAGGCAGGGCCTTCTTGCCTCGGCCGTATTCTTATCTCTGCAAGCCAAACAGACACAAACATACACACACACACACGCACACACACGCACACACGCACACACACACACACATACACTCTTCACCTCTCGACTCCTACCCATTAGTTGCCTCTTAACGACAGGCAGTGCCTTCTTGCCACGGCCGTGTTCTCATCTCTGCGAGCCGACCGGACACACACACACACACTGACACACACACATACACACACACACTCACACACGCACGCACACACGCACACACACATACACTCTTCACCTCTCGACTCCTACCCATTATTCTCCTCTTACGACAGGCAGGGACTTCTTGCCACGGCCGTGTTTTTATCTCTGCAAGCCAAACGGACACACACACACACGCACACACACACACACGCACACGCACACGCACACGCACACACATACATACACTCTTCACCTCTCGACTCCTACCCATTATTCTCCTCTTACGACAGGCAGGGACTTCTTGCCACAGCCGTGTTCTAATTTCTGCCAGCCAAACGGACACACACACACGCACACACACACACACGCACACGCACCCGCACACGCACACACTCTCCACCTTTCGACTCCTATCCATTAGTCGCCTCTTACGACAGGCATGGCCTTCTTGCCACCGCTTTTTTCTTATCTCTGCGAGCGAAGGGACACACACACACACATACACACACACATTCACACACACATGCACACACGCACGCACACACGCACACACACATACACTCACACACACACAAACACGCACATACGCACACACATACATTCTTCACCTCTCTAATCCTACCTATTAGTCGCCTCTCACGACAGGCAGGGCCTTCTTGCCTCGGCTGTATTCTTATCTCTGCAAGCCAAACAGACACACACACATACACACACACTTACACACGCACACACACGCACACACGCACACACACATACACTCTTCACCTTTCGACTCCTACCAATTAGTCGCCACTTACGACAGGCAGGGCCTTCTTGCCGCGGCCGTATTCTTATCTCTGCAAGCCGAACGGACACACACACACTCACACACACACGCACGCACACACGCACACACACGCACACACACACACACACACAAATAAACTCTTCACCTCTCGACTCCTACCCATTAGTCGCCACTTACGACAGGCAGGGCCTTCTTGCCTCGGCCGTATTCTTATCTCTGCAAGCCGAACGGACACACACACACTCACACACACACGCACGCACACACGCACACACACGCACACACACACACACAAATAAACTCTTCACCTCTCGACTCCTATCCATTAGCCGCCTCTTAAGACAGGTAGGGCCTTCTTGCCACGGCCGTAATCTTATCTCTGCGAGCCGAGCGGACAAACACACACACTCACACACACACACACACATACACTCTTCACCTCTCGACCCCTACCTTTTAGTTGCCTCTTACGAGAGGCAGGGCCTTCTTGCCCCGGCCGTATTCATATCTCTGCAAGCCGAACGGACACACACACTCATACACACACACTCACACACGCACAAACACACGCACACACACATACACTTTTCACCTCTCGACTCCTACTTATTAGTCGCCCACTTTTCACCTCTCGACTCCTACTTATTAGTCGCCCACTCTTCGCCTCTCGACTCCTATCTAATAGTCGCCCACACACACACACACGCACACACGCACACACACATACACTCACACACACACAAACACGCCCACACGCACACACACATACATTCTTCACCTCTCGACTCCTACCTATTAGTCGCCTCTTACGATAGGCAGGGCCTTCTTGCCTCCGTCGTGTTTTTATCTCTGCAAGCCGAAGTAACACACACACATACTCACACACGCACACACACACGCACACACGCACACACACATACACTTTTCACCTCTCGACTCCTACTTATTAGTCGCCCACTTTTCACCTCTCGACTCCTACTTATTAGTCGCCCACTCTTCGCCTCTCGACTCCTATCCATTAGTCGCCCACACACACACACACGCACACACGCACACACACGCACCCACGCACACGCACACGCACACGCACACGCACACGCACACACTCTCCACCTCTCGACTCCTATCCATTAGCCGCCTCTTAAGACAGGTAGGGCCTTCTTGCCACGGCCGTAATCTTATCTCTGCGAGCCGAGCGGACAAACACACACACTCACACACACACACACATACACTCTTCACCTCTCGACCCCTACCTTTTAGTCGCCTCTTACGATAGGCAGGGCCTTCTTGCCTCGGTCGTGTTTTTATCTCTGCAAGCCGAACTAACACACACACATACTCACACACGCACACACACACGCACACACGCACACACACATACACTTTTCACCTCTCGACTCCTACTTATTAGTCGCCCACTTTTCACCTCTCGACTCCTACTTATTAGTCGCCCACTCTTCGCCTCTCGACTCCTATCCATTAGTCGCCCACACACACACACACACGCACACACGCACACACACGCACCCACGCACACGCACACGCACACGCACACGCACACGCACACACTCTCCACCTCTCGACTCCTATCCATTAGCCGCCTCTTAAGACAGGTAGGGCCTTCTTGCCACGGCCGTAATTTATCTCTGCGAGCCGAGCGGACAAACACACACACGCACACACGCACACAAACATACACTCTTCACCTCTCGACTCCTACCCATTAGTCGCCTCTTACGACAGGCAAGGCCTTCTTGCCTCGGCCGTATTCTTATCTCTGCAAGCCGAACGGACACATACACACGCACACACACGCACACACACAAAAACACTTTTCACCTCTCGACTCCTACCCATTAGTTGCCTCTTACGACAGGCATGGCCTTCTTGCCTCGGCCGTATTCTAATCTCTGCGAGCCGAATGGACACACACATACATACACACACACTTACACACGCACAAACACACACACACCCACACACGAACACACACACACACATACACTATTCACCTTTCGACTCCTACCTATTAGTCGCCCCTTACAAGAGAGAGGGCCTTCTTGCCTCGGCCGTATTCTTATCTCTGCAAGCCAAACAGACACACACACATACACACACACTTACACACGCACACACACGCACACACGCACACACACACATACACTCTTCACCTCTCGACTCCTACCAATTAGTCGCCACTTACGACAGGCAGGGCCTTCTTGCCTCGGCCGTATTCTTATCTCTGCAAGCCGAACGGACACACTCACACGCACACGCACACGCACACGCACACGCACACACTCTCCACCTCTCGACTCCTATCCATTAGCCGCCTCTTAAGACAGGTAGGGCCTTCTTGCCACGGCCGTAATTTATCTCTGCGAGCCGAGCGGACAAACACACACACGCACACACGCACACAAACATACACTCTTCACCTCTCGACTCCTACCCATTAGTCGCCTCTTACGACAGGCAAGGCCTTCTTGCCTCGGCCGTATTCTTATCTCTGCAAGCCGAACGGACACATACACACGCACACACACGCACACACACAAAAACACTTTTCACCTCTCGACTCCTACCCATTAGTTGCCTCTTACGACAGGCATGGCCTTCTTGCCTCGGCCGTATTCTAATCTCTGCGAGCCGAATGGACACACACATACATACACACACACTTACACACGCACAAACACACACACACCCACACACGCACACACACACACACATACACTATTCACCTTTCGACTCCTACCTATTAGTCGCCCCTTACAAGAGAGAGGGCCTTCTTGCCTCGGCCGTATTCTTATCTCTGCAAGCCAAACAGACACACACACATACACACACACTTACACACGCACACACACGCACACACGCACACACACACATACACTCTTCACCTCTCGACTCCTACCAATTAGTCGCCACTTACGACAGGCAGGGCCTTCTTGCCTCGGCCGTATTCTTATCTCTGCAAGCCGAACGGACACACTCACACTCACACACACACGCACGCACACACGCACACACACGCACACACACACACACACACACACACAAATACACTCTTCACCTCTCGACTCCTACCCATTAGTCGCCACTTACGACAGGCAGGGCCTTCTTGCCTCGGCCGTATTCTTATCTCTGCAAGCCGAACGGACACACACACACTCACACACACACGCACGCTCACACGCACACACACGCACACACGCACACACACACATACACTCTTCACCTCTCGACTCCTACCTATTAGTCGCCTCTTACGATAGGCAGGGCCTTCTTGCCTCGGTTGTGCTCTTATCTCTGCAAGCCGAACTAACACACACACATACTCACACACGCACACACGCATACACACATACACTCTTCACCTCTCGACTCCTACTTATTAGTCGCCCCTTACAAGAGGCAGGACCTTCTTGCCTCGGCCGTATTCTTATCTCTGCAAGCCAAACAGACACACACACATACACACACACGCACACACACGCACACACGCACACACACACACACATACACTCTTCACCTCTCGACTCCTACCCATTAGTCGCCTCTTAACGACAGGCAGTGCCTTCTTGCCACGGCCGTGTTCTCATCTCTGCGAGCCGACCGGACACACACACACACACTGACACACACACATACACACACACACTCACACACGCACACACATACATACACTCTTCACCTCTCGACTCCTACCCATTATTCTCCTCTTACGAAAGGCAGGGACTTCTTGCCACGGCCGTGTTCTTATCTCTGCAAGCCAAACGGACACACACACACTCACACACCCACACAAGCACACGCACCCGCACACGCACACACTCTCCACCTCTCGACTCCTATCCATTATTCGCCTCTTACGACAGGCATGGCCTTCTTGCCACCGCTTTTTTCTTATCTCTGCGAGCGAAGGGACACACACACACACACATACACACACACACTCACACACACATGCACACACGCACGCACACACGCACACACACATACACTCACACACACAAACACGCACATAAGCACACACATACATTCTTCACCTCTCTAATCCTACCTATTAGTCGCCTCTCACGACAGGCAGGGCCTTCTTGCCTCGGCCGTATTCTTATCTCTGCAAGCCAAACAGACACACACACTTACACACACACACGCACGCACACACGCACACACACGCACGCACACACACACAAATACACTCTTCACCTCTCGACTCCTACTCATTAGTCGCCACTTACGACAGGCAGGGCCTTCTTGCCTCGGCTGTATTCTTATCTCTGCAAGCCGAACGGACGCACACACTCACACACACACGCACGCACACACGCACACACACGCACACACGCACACACACACATACACTCTTTACCTCTCGACTCCTACCAATTAGTCGCCTCTTACGATAGGCAGGGCCTTCTTGCCTCGGTTGTGCTCTTATCTCTGCAAGCCGAACTAACAAACACACATACTCACACACGCACACACGCACACACGCATACACACATACACTCTTCACCTCTCGACTCCTACTTATTAGTCGCCCCTTACAAGAGGAAGGGCCTTCTTGCCTCGGCCGTATTCTTATCTCTGCAAGCCAAACAGACACAAACATATACACACACACGCACACACACGCACACACGCACACACACACATACACTCTTCACCTCTCGACTCCTACCCATTAGTTGCCTCTTAACGACAGGCAGTGACTTCTTGCCACGGCCGAGTTCTCATCTCTGCGAGCCGACCGGACACACACACACACTGACACACACATACACACACACACTCACACACGCACGCACACACGCACACACACATACACTCTTCACCTCTCGACTCCTACCCATTATTCTCCTCTTACGACAGGCAGGGACTTCTTGCCACGGCCGTGTTTTTATCTCTGCAAGCCAAACGGACACACACACACACACACGAACACACACACACACGCACACGCACACGCACACGCACACGCACACACTCTCTACCTCTCGACTCCCATCCATTAGTCGCCTCTTACGACAGGCATGGCCTTCTTGCCACCGCTTTTTTCTTATCTCTGCGAGCGAAGGGACACACACACACATACACACACACACACTCACACACACACACGCACATACGCACGCACACACGCACACACACATACATTCTTCACCTCTCTAATCCTACCTATTAGTCGCCTCTCACGACAGGCAGGGCCTTCTTGCCTCGGCCGTGTTCTTATTTCTGCAAGACGAACGGACACACACACACATACTTACACACGCACACACGCACGCACACACGCACACACACATACACTCTTCACCTCTCGACTCCTACCCATTAGTCGCCTCTTAACGACAGGCAGTGCCTTCTTGCCACGGCCGTGTTCTCATCTCTGCGAGCCGACCGGACACACACACACACTGACACACACACATACACACACACACTCACACACGCACGCACACACGCACACACATACATACACTCTTCACCTCTCGACTCCTACCCATTATTCTCCTCTTACGACAGGCAGGGACTTCTTGCCACAGCCGTGTTCTTATCTCTGCCAGCCAAACGGACACACACACGCACACACACACACACGCACACGCACCCGCACACGCACACACTCTCCACCTCTCGACTCCTATCCATTAGTCGCCTCTTACGACAGGCATGGCCTTCTTGCCACCGCTTTTTTCTTATCTCTGCGAGCGAAGGGACACACACACACACATACACACACACATTCACACACACATGCACACACGCACGCACACACGCACACACACATACACTCACACACACACAAACACGCACATACGCACACACATACATTCTTCACCTCTCTAATCCTACCTATTAGTCGCCTCTCACGACAGGCAGGGCCTTCTTGCCTCGGCTGTATTCTTATCTCTGCAAGCCAAACAGACACACACACATACACACACACTTACACACGCACACACACGCACACACGCACACACACATACACTCTTCACCTTTCGACTCCTACCAATTAGTCGCCACTTACGACAGGCAGGGCCTTCTTGCCGCGGCCGTATTCTTATCTATGCAAGCCGAACGGACACACACACACTCACACACACACGCACGCACACACGCACACACACGCACACACACACACACAAATAAACTCTTCACCTCTCGACTCCTACCCATTAGTCGCCACTTACGACAGGCAGGGCCTTCTTGCCTCGGCCGTATTCTTATCTCTGCAAGCCGAACGGACGCACACACTCACACACACACGCACGCACACACGCACACACACGCACACACGCACACACACATATACACTCTTCACCTCTCGACTCCTACCAATTAGTCGCCACTTACGACAGGCAGGGCCTTCTTGCCTCGGCCGTATTCTTATCTCTGCAAGCCGAACGGACACACACACATACTCACACACACACGCACGCTCACACGCACACACACGCACACACGCACACACACATACACTCTTCACCTCTCGACTCCTACCTATTAGTCGCCTCTTACGATAGGCAGGGCCTTCTTGCCTCGGTTGTGCTCTTATCTCTGCAAGCCGAACTAACAAACACACATACTCACACACGCACACACGCACACACGCATACACACATACACTCTTCACCTCTCGACTCCTACTTATTAGTCGCCCCTTACAAGAGGCAGGGCCTTCTTGCCTCGGCCGTATTCTTATCTCTGCAAGCCAAACAGACACAAACATACACACACACACACACGCACACACACGCACACACGCACACACACACACACATACACTCTTCACCTCTCGACTCCTACCCATTAGTTGCCTCTTAACGACAGGCAGTGCCTTCTTGCCACGGCCGTGTTCTCATCTCTGCGAGCCGACCGGACACACACACACACACTGACACACACACATACACACACACACTCACACACGCACGCACACACGCACACACACATACACTCTTCACCTCTCGACTCCTACCCATTATTCTCCTCTTACGACAGGCAGGGACTTCTTGCCACGGCCGTGTTTTTATCTCTGCAAGCCAAACGGACACACACACACACGCACACACACACACACGCACACGCACACGCACACGCACACGCACACACTCTCCACCTCTCGACTCCTATCCATTAGTCGCCTCTTACGACAGGCATGGCCTTCTTGCCACCGCTTTTTTCTTATCTCTGCGAGCGAACGGACACACACACACACATACACACACACACTCACACACACACACGCACATACGCACGCACACACGCACACACACATACATTCTTCACCTCTCTAATCCTACCTATTAGTCGCCTCTCACGACAGGCAGGGCCTTCTTGCCTCGGCCGTGTTCTTATTTCTGCAAGACGAACGGACACAGACACACATACTTACACACGGACACACGCACGCACACACGCACACACACATACACTCACACACACACAAACACGTACACACGCACACACACATACATTCTTTACCTCTCGACTCCTACCTATTAGTCGACTCTTACGATAGGCAGGGCCTTCTTGCCTTGGGGGTGTTCTTATCTCTGCAAGCCGAACGGACACACACACATACTCACACACTCACACACACACGCACACACGCACACACACATACACTCTTCACCTCTCGACTCCTACCTATTAGTCGCCTATTACGATAGGCAGGGCCTGCTTGCCTCGGTCGTGTTCTTATTTCTGCAAGCCGAACTAATACACACACATACTCACACACGCACACACACACGCACACACGCACACACACACATACACTCTTCACCTCTCGACTCCTACTTATTAGTCGCCCATTACAAGAGGCAGGGCCTTCTTGCCTCTGCCGTATTTTTATCTCTGCAAGCCAAAGAGACACACACACATACACACACACACTTACACACGCACCCACACGCACACGCACACGCACACACTCTTCACCTCTCGACTCCTATCCATTAGTCGCCTCTTAAGACAGGCAGGGCCTTCTTGCCACGGACGTATACCTATCTCTGCGAGCCGAACGGACACACACACACACACACACTTGCACACATACACACATACACGCTTCACCTCTCGACTCCTACCCATTAGTCGCTCCTTACAGCAAGCATGGCCTTCTTGCCACGGACGTATTCTTATCTCTGCAAGCCAAACAGACACACACACATACACACACACGCACACACACGCACACACGCACACACACACATACACTCTTCACCTCTCGACTCCTACCCATTAGTCGCCTCTTAACGACAGGCAGTGCCTTCTTGCCACGGCCGTGTTCTCATCTCTGCGAGCCGACCGGACACACACACACACACTGACACACACACATACACACACACACTCACACACGCACGCACACACGCACACACATACATACACTCTTCACCTCTCGACTCCTACCCATTATTCTCCTCTTACGACAGGCAGGGACTTCTTGCCACGGCCGTGTTCTTATCTCTGCAAGCCAAACGGACACACACACACTCACACACCCACACACGCACACGCACCCGCACACGCACACACTCTCCACCTCTCGACTCCTATCCATTAGTCGCCTCTTACGACAGGCATGGCCTTCTTGCCACCGCTTTTTTCTTATCTCTGCGAGCGAAGGGACACACACACACACACATACACACACACACTCACACACACATGCACACACGCACGCACACACGCACACACACATACACTCACACACACAAACACGCACATAAGCACACACATACATTCTTCACCTCTCTAATCCTACCTATTAGTCGCCTCTCACGACAGGCAGGGCCTTCTTGCCTCGGCCGTATTCTTATCTCTGCAAGCCAAACAGACACACACACATACACACACACTTACACACGCACACACACGCACACACGCACACACACACATACACTCTTCACCTCTCGACTCCTACCAATTAGTCGCCACTTACGACAGGCAGGGCCTTCTTGCCGCGGCCGTATTCTTATCTCTGCAAGCCGAACGGACACACACACACTCACACACACACGCACGCACACACGCACACACACGCACACACACACACACAAATAAACTCTTCACCTCTCGACTCCTACCCATTAGTCGCCACTTACGACAGGCAGGGCCTTCTTGCCTCGGCCGTATTCTTATCTCTGCAAGCCGAACGGACACACACACATACTCACACACACACGCACGCTCACACGCACACACACGCACACACGCACACACACATACACTCTTCACCTCTCGACTCCTACCTATTAGTCGCCTCTTACGATAGGCAGGGCCTTCTTGCCTCGGTTGTGCTCTTATCTCTGCAAGCCGAACTAACAAACACACATACTCACACACGCACACACGCACACACGCATACACACATACACTCTTCACCTCTCGACTCCTACTTATTAGTCGCCCCTTACAAGAGGCAGGGCCTTCTTGCCTCGGCCGTATTCTTATCTCTGCAAGCCAAACAGACACAAACATACACACACACACACACGCACACACACGCACACACGCACACTCACACACACATACACTCTTCACCTCTCGACTCCTACCCATTAGTCGCCTCTTACGACAGGCAGGGCCTTCTTGCCACGGCCGTGTTCGTATCTCTGCGAGCCGACCGGACACACACACACTGACACACACACATACACACACACACTCACACACGCACGCACACACGCACACACACATACACTCTTCACCTCTCGACTCCTACCCATTATTCTCCTCTTACGACAGGCAGGGACTTCTTGCCACGGCCGTGTTTTTATCTCTGCAAGCCAAACGGACACACACACACACACGAACACACACACACACGCACACGCACACGCACACGCAAACGCACACACTCTCTACCTCTCGACTCCCATCCATTAGTCGCCTCTTACGACAGGCATGGCCTTCTTGCCACCGCTTTTTTCTTATCTCTGCGAGCGAAGGGACACACACACACATACACACACACACACTCACACACACACGCACATACGCACGCACACACGCACACACACATACATTCTTCACCTCTCTAATCCTACCTATTAGTCGCCTCTCACGACAGGCAGGGCCTTCTTGCCTCGGCCGTGTTCTTATTTCTGCAAGACGAACGGACACACACACACATACTTACACACGCACACACGCACGCACACACGCACACACACATACACTCTTCACCTCTCGACTCCTACCCATTAGTCGCCTCTTAACGACAGGCAGTGCCTTCTTGCCACGGCCGTGTTCTCATCTCTGCGAGCCGACCGGACACACACACACACTGACACACACACATACACACACACACTCACACACGCACGCACACACGCCCACACACATACACTCTTCACCTCTCGACTCCTACCCATTATTCTCCTCTTACGACAGGCAGGGACTTCTTGCCACGGCCGTGTTTTTATCTCTGCAAGCCAAACGGACACACACACACACACGCACACACACACACACGCACACGCACACGCACACGCACACACTCTCTACCTCTCGACTCCTATCCATTAGTCGCCTCTTACGACAGGCATGGCCTTCTTGCCACCGCTTTTTTCTTATCTCTGCGAGCGAAGGGACACACACACACACATACACACACACACTCACACACACACACGCACATACGCACGCACACACGTACACACACATACATTCTTCACCTCTCTAATCCTACCTATTAGTCGCCTCTCACGACAGGCAGGGCCTTCTTGCCTCGGCCGTGTTCTTATTTCTGCAAGACGAACGGACACACACACATACTCACACACTCACACACACACGCACACACGCACACACACACATACACTCTTCACCTCTCTACTCCTACCTATTAGTCGCCTATTACGATAGGCAGGGCCTGCTTGCCTCGGTCGTGTTCTTATTTCTGCAAGCCGAACTAATACACACACATACTCACACACGCACACACACACACGCACACACGCACACACACACACATACACTCTTCACCTTTCGACTCCTACTTATTAGTCGCCCATTACAAGAGGCAGGGCCTTCTTGCCTCTGCCGTATTTTTATCTCTGCAAGCCAAACAGACACACACACATACACACACACTTACACACGCACCCACACGCACACACTCTCCACCTCTCGACTCCTATCCATTAGTCGCCTCTTAAGACAGGCAGGGCCTTCTTGCCACAAACGTATACCTATCTCTGCGAGCCGAACGGACACACACACACACACTTGCACACATACACACACACACATACACGCTTCACCTCTCGACTCCTACCCCTTAGTCGCTCCTTACAGCAAGCATGGCCTTCTTGCCACGGACGTATTCTTATCTCTGCGAGCCGAAGGGATACACACACACATACACACACACACACACACGCACACACGCACACACGCACACTCACACACACATACACTCTTCACCTCTCGACTCCTACCCATTAGTCGCCTCTTACGACAGGCAGGGCCTTCTTGCCACGGCCGTGTTCGTATCTCTGCGAGCCGACTGGACACACACACTCACACACACAAATACACTCACACACTCACACATGCACACACACGCACACACGCACACTCACACACACATACACTCTTCACCTCTCGACTTCTACCAATTAGTCGCCTCTTACGACAGGCAGGGCCTTCTTGCCACGGCCGTGTTCTTATCTCTGCGAGCCGACTGGACACACACACACTCACACACACAAATACACACACACACTCACACACGCACACACCCGCACACTCACACACACATACACTCTTCACCACTCGACTCCTACCCATTAGTCGCCTCTTACGACAGGCAGGGCCTTCTTGCCACGGCCGTGTTCGTATCTCTGCGAGCCGACTGGACACACACATTCACACACACAAATACACACACACACACTCACACATGCACACACACGCACACACGCACACTCACACACACATACACTCCTCACCTCTCGACTCCTACCCATTAGTCGCCTCTTACGACAGGCAGGGCCTTCTTGCCACGGCCGTGTTCTTATCTCTGCGAGCCGACTGGACACACACACACTCACACACACAAATACACACACACACTCACACACGCACACACACGCACACTCACACACACATACACTCTTCACCTCTCGACTCCTACCCATTAGTCGCCTCTTACGAAAGGCAGGGCCTTCTTGCCACGGCCGTGTTCTTATCTCTGAGAGCCGACTGGACACACACACACTCACACACGCACACACACGCACACACGCACTTACACACATACACTCTTCACCTCTCGACTCCTACGCATTAGTCGCCGCTTACGACAGGCAGGGCCTTCTTGGCACGGACGTGTCCTTATCACTGCGAGCCGACCGGACACACACACTCACACACGCACACACACACGCACACACGCACACACACACGTACACTCTTCACCTCTCGACTCCTACCCATTAGTTGCCTCTTACGACAGGCAGGCCTTCTTGCCTCGGCCGTATTCTAATCTCTGCGAGCCGAATGGACACGCATACATACACACACACACTTACACACGCACAAACACACACACACCCACACACGCACACACACACACATACACTCTTCACCTCTCGACTCCTACCAATTAGTCGCCACTTACGACAGGCAGGGCCCTCTTGCCTTGGCCGTATTCTTATCTCTGCAAGCCGAACGGACACATACACACTCACACACACAAGCACGCACACACGCACACACACGCACACACACAAAAACACTTTTCACCTCTCGACTCCTACCAATTAGTCGCCACTTACGACAGGCAGGGCATTCTTGCCACGGCCGTGTTCTTATCTCTGCAAGCCAAACGGACACACACACACGCACACACAAACACACGCACACAGGCACACACGCACACACGCACACACGCACACGCACACATTCTCCACCTCTCGATTCCTATCCATTAGTCGCCTCTTAAGACAGGCAGGGCCTTCTTGCCACGGACGTATTCTTATCTCTGCGAGCCGAAAGGACATACACACACACACGCACACACAAACACACGCACACAGGCACACACGCACACACGCACACGTACACGCACACGCACACACTCTCCACCTCTCGACTAATATCCATTAGTCGCCTCTTAAGACAGGCAGGGCGTTCTTGCCTCGGCCGTATTCTTATCTCTGCAAGCCAAACGGACACACACACACATACACACACATACTCACACACGCACAAACACACGCACACACACAAAGACACATACACTCTTCACCTCTCGACTCCTATTCATTAGTCGCCTCTTACGACAGGCAGGGACTTCTTGCCACGGCCGTGTTCTTATCTTTGCGAGCCGAACGGACACACACACATACACACACACGCACACACACGCGCACACACGCACCCACACACATACTCTCTTCACCTCTCGACTCCTACTTATTAGTCGCCCACTCTTCACATCTCGACTCCTACCCATTAGTCGCCCCGTACGATTTGCATCGCCTTCTTGCCACGGCTGTTTTCTTATCTCTGCGAGCCGAAGGGACACACACACATACATACACACACACTCACAAACACACACACACGCACGCACACACGCACACACACATACACTCACACACACACAAACACGCCCACACGCACACACACATACATTCTTCACCTCTCGACTCCTACCTATTAGTCGCCTCTTACGATAGGCAGGGACTTCTTGCCACGGCCGTGTTCTTATCTCTGCAAGCCGAACGGACACACACACATACTCACACACGCACACACACACGCACACACGCACACACACATACACTCTTCACCTCTCGACTCCTACCTATTAGTCGCCCCTTACAACTGGCAGGGTCTTCTTGCCTTGGCCGTATTCTTACCTCTGCAAGCCAGACGGACACACACACATACACACACACACGCACACACACGCACACACGCACACACACACACATACACTCTTCACCTCTCGACCCCTACCCATTAGTCGCCTCTTACGACAGGCAGGGCCTTCCTGCCACGGCCATGTTCTTATCTCTGCGAGCCGACCGGACACACACACTCACACACACACACATACAAGAACACACACACACACGCAGGCACACACGCGCACACACACATATACACTCTCCACCTTTCGACTCCTGTCCATTAGTCGCCTCTTAAGACAGGCATGACCTTCTTGCCACGGACGTATTCTTATCTCTGCAAGCCGAACGGACACACACACATACTCACACACGCACACACACACGCACACACGTACACACACACATACACTCTTCACCTCTCGACTCCTACCCATTAGTCGCCTCTTACGACAGGCAGGGACTTCTTGCCACGGCCGTGTTCTCATTTCAGCGAGCCGAACGGACACACACACACACGCACACACAAAAACACGCACACAGGCACAAACGCACACACGCAAACGCACACGCACACGCACACACTCTCCACCTCTCGAGTCCTATCCATTAGTCGCCTCTTAAGACAGGCAGAGCCTTCTTGTAACGAACGCATTCTTATCTCTGCGAGCCGAAAGGACACGCACACACACTCACACACAAACACACACACGCAAGCACACATACACTATTCACCTCTCGACTTCTACCCATTATTCTCCTCTTACGACAGGCAGGGACTTCTTGCCACGGCCGTGTTCTTATCTCTGCAAGCCGAACGGACACACACACACGCACACACAAACACACACACACACTCGCACACACGCACACACACGCACCCACGCACACGCACACGCACACGCACACGCACACGCACACACTCTCCACCTCTCGACTCCTATCCATTAGCCGCCTCTTAAGACAGGTAGGGCCTTCTTGCCACGGCCGTAATCTTATCTCTGCGAGCCGAGCGGACAAACACACACACTCACACACACACACACACATACACTCTTCACCTCTCGACCCCTACCTTTTAGTCGCCTCTTACGAGAGGCAGGGCCTTCTTGCCCCGGCCGTATTCATATCTCTGCAAGCTGAACGGACACACACACTCATACACACACACTCACACACGCACAAACACACATACACGCACACACGCACACAAACATACACTCTTCACCTCTCGACTCCTACCCATTAGTCGCCTCTTACGACAGGCAAGGCCTTCTTGCCTCGGCCGTATTCTTATCTCTGCAAGCCGAACGGACACATACACACGCACACACACGCACACACACAAAAACACTTTTCACCTCTCGACTCCTACACATTAGTTGCCTCTTACGACAGGCATGGCCTTCTTGCCTCGGCCGTATTCTAATCTCTGCGAGCGAAGGGACACACACACACACATACACACACACACTCACACACACACACGCACATACGCACGCACACACGTACACACACATACATTCTTCACCTCTCTAATCCTACCTATTAGTCGCCTCTCACGACAGGCAGGGCCTTCTTGCCTCGGCCGTGTTCTTATTTCTGCAAGACGAACGGACACACACACATACTCACACACTCACACACACACGCACACACGCACACACACACATACACTCTTCACCTCTCTACTCCTACCTATTAGTCGCCTATTACGATAGGCAGGGCCTGCTTGCCTCGGTCGTGTTCTTATTTCTGCAAGCCGAACTAATACACACACATACTCACACACGCACACACACACACGCACACACGCACACACACACACATACACTCTTCACCTTTCGACTCCTACTTATTAGTCGCCCATTACAAGAGGCAGGGCCTTCTTGCCTCTGCCGTATTTTTATCTCTGCAAGCCAAACAGACACACACACATACACACACACTTACACACGCACCCACACGCACACACTCTCCACCTCTCGACTCCTATCCATTAGTCGCCTCTTAAGACAGGCAGGGCCTTCTTGCCACAAACGTATACCTATCTCTGCGAGCCGAACGGACACACACACACACTTGCACACATACACACACACACACACATACACGCTTCACCTCTCGACTCCTACCCCTTAGTCGCTCCTTACAGCAAGCATGGCCTTCTTGCCACGGACGTATTCTTATCTCTGCAAGCCGAACGGACACACACACATACTCACACACGCACACACACACGCACACACGCACACACACATACACTCTTCACCTCTCGACTCCTACCTATTAGTCGCCCCTTACAACTGGCAGGGTCTTCTTGCCTTGGCCGTATTCTTACCTCTGCAAGCCAGACGGACACACACACATACACACACACACGCACACACACGCACACACGCACACACACACACATACACTCTTCACCTCTCGACCCCTACCCATTAGTCGCCTCTTACGACAGGCAGGGCCTTCCTGCCACGGCCATGTTCTTATCTCTGCGAGCCGACCGGACACACACACTCACACACACACACATACAAGAACACACACACACACGCAGGCACACACGCGCACACACACATATACACTCTCCACCTTTCGACTCCTATCCATTAGTCGCCTCTTAAGACAGGCATGACCTTCTTGCCACGGACGTATTCTTATCTCTGCAAGCCGAACGGACACACACACATACTCACACACGCACACACACACGCACACACGTACACACACACATACACTCTTCACCTCTCGACTCCTACCCATTAGTCGCCTCTTACGACAGGCAGGGACTTCTTGCCACGGCCGTGTTCTCATTTCAGCGAGCCGAACGGACACACACACACACGCACACACAAAAACACGCACACAGGCACAAACGCACACACGCAAACGCACACGCACACGCACACACTCTCCACCTCTCGAGTCCTATCCATTAGTCGCCTCTTAAGACAGGCAGAGCCTTCTTGCAACGAACGCATTCTTATCTCTGCGAGCCGAAAGGACACGCACACACACTCACACACAAACACACACACGCAAGCACACATACACTATTCACCTCTCGACTTCTACCCATTATTCTCCTCTTACGACAGGCAGGGACTTCTTGCCACGGCCGTGTTCTTATCTCTGCAAGCCGAACGGACACACACACACGCACACACAAACACACACACACACTCGCACACACGCACACACACGCACCCACGCACACGCACACGCACACGCACACGCACACGCACACACTCTCCACCTCTCGACTCCTATCCATTAGCCGCCTCTTAAGACAGGTAGGGCCTTCTTGCCACGGCCGTAATCTTATCTCTGCGAGCAGAGCGGACAAACACACACACTCACACACACACACACACACATACACTCTTCACCTCTCGACCCCTACCTTTTAGTCGCCTCTTACGAGAGGCAGGGCCTTCTTGCCCCGGCCGTATTCATATCTCTGCAAGCCGAACGGACACACACACTCATACACACACACTCACACACGCACAAACACACATACACGCACACACGCACACAAACATACACTCTTCACCTCTCGACTCCTACCCATTAGTCGCCTCTTACGACAGGCAAGGCCTTCTTGCCTCGGCCGTATTCTTATCTCTGCAAGCCGAACGGACACATACACACGCACACACACGCACACACACAAAAACACTTTTCACCTCTCGACTCCTACACATTAGTTGCCTCTTACGACAGGCATGGCCTTCTTGCCTCGGCCGTATTCTAATCTCTGCGAGCCGAATGGACACACACATACATACACACACACTTACACACGCACAAACACACACACACCCACACACGCACACACACACACACACATACACTATTCACCTTTCGACTCCTACCTATTAGTCGCCCCTTACAAGAAAGAGGGCCTTCTTGCCTCGGCCGTATTCTTATCTCTGCAAGCCAAACAGACACACACACATACACACACACTTACACACGCACACACACGCACACACTCACACACACATACACTCTTCACCTCTCGACTCCTACCAATTAGTCGCCACTTACGACAGGCAGGGCCTTCTTGCCTCGGCCGTATTCTTATCTCTGCAAGCCGAACGGACACACACACACTCACACACACACGCACGCACACACGCACACACACGCACACACGCACACACACACATACACTCTTCACCTCTCGACTCCTACCCATTAGTCGCCTCTTAACGACAGGCAGTGCCTTCTTGCCACGGCCGTGTTCTCATCTCTGCGAGCCGACCGGACACACACACACACACACTGACACACACACATACACACACACACTCACACACGCACGCACACACGCACACACATACATACACTCTTCACCTCTCGACTCCTACCCATTATTCTCCTCTTACGACAGGCAGGGACTTCTTGCCACGGCCGTGTTCTTATCTCTGCAAGCCAAACGGACACACACACACTCACACACACACACGCACACGCACCCGCACACGCACACACTCTCCACCTCTCGACTCCTATCCATTAGTCGCCTCTTACGACAGGCATGGCCTTCTTGCCACCGCTTTTTTCTTATCTCTGCGAGCGAAGGGACACACGCACACACACATACACACACACACTCACACACACATGCACACACGCACGCACACACGCACACACACATACACTCACACACACACAAACACGCACATACGCACACACATACACTCTTCACCTCTCGACTCCTACGCATTAGTCGCCGCTTACGACAGGCAGGGCCTTCTTGGCACGGCCGTGTTCTCATTTCAGCGAGCTGACCGGACACACACACACGCACACACAAACACACGCACACAGGCACAAACGCACACACGCAAACGCACACGCACACGCACACACTCTCCACCTCTCGAGTCCTATCCATTAGTCGCCTCTTAAGACAGGCAGAGTCTTCTTGCAACGAACGCATTCTTATCTCTGCGAGCCGAAAGGACACACACACACACTCACACACAAACACACACACGCAAGCACACATACACTATTCACCTCTCGACTTCGGCCCATTATTCTCCTCTTACGACAGGCAGGGACTTCTTGCCACGGCCGTGTTCTTATCTCTGCAAGCCGAACGGACACACACACACGCACACACAAACACACACACACACACACGCACACACGCACACACACGCACCCATGCACACGCACACGCACACGCACACACTCTCCACCTCTCGACTCCTATCCATTAGCCGCCTCTTAAGACAGGTAGGGCCTTCTTGCCACGGCCGTAATCTTATCTCTGCGAGCCGAGCGGACAAACAAACACACTCACACACACACACACACACATACACTCTTCACCTCTCGACCCCTACCTTTTAGTCGCCTCTTACGAGAGGCAGGGCCTTCTTGCCCCGGCCGTATTCATATCTCTGCAAGCCGAACGGACACACACACTCATACACACACACTCACACACGCACAAACACACATACACGCACACACGCACACACACATACACTCTTCACCTCTCGACTCCTACCTATTAGTCGCCTCTTACGATAGGCAGGGCCTTCTTGCCTCGGTTGTGCTCTTATCTCCGCAAGCCGAACTAACAAACACACATACTCACACACGCACACACGCACACACGCATACACACATACACTCTTCACCTCTCGACTCCTACTTATTAGTCGCCTCTTAGAAGAGGCAGGGCTTTCTTGCCTCGGCCGTATTCTTATCTCTGCAAGCCAAACAGACACAAACATATACACACACACACACGCACACACACGCACACACGCACACACACACACACATACACTCTTCACCTCTCGACTCCTACCCGTTAGTTGCCTCTTAACGACAGGCAGTGCCTTCTTGCCACGGCCGTGTTCTCATCTCTGCGAGCCGACCGGACACACACACACACTGACACACACACATACACACACACACTCACACACGCACGCACACACGCACACACACACATACACTCTTCACCTCTTGACTCCTACCCATTATTCTCCTCTTACGACAGGCAGGGACTTCTTGCCACGGCCGTGTTTTTATCTCTGCAAGCCAAACGGACACACACACACACACGCACACACACACACACGCACACGCACACGCACACGCACACACTCTCCACCTCTCGACTCCTATCCATTAGTCGCCTCTTACGACAGGCATGGCCTTCTTGCCACCGCTTTTTTCTTATCTCTGCGAGCGAAGGGACACACACACACACACATACACACACACTCACACACACACACGCACATACGCACGCACACACGTACACACACATAAATTCTTCACCTCTCTAATCCTAACTATTAGTCGCCTCTCACGACAGGCAGGGCCTTCTTGCCTCGGCCGTGTTCTTATTTCTGCAAGACGAACGGACACACACACATACTCACACACTCACACACACACGCACACACGCACACACGCACACACGCACACACACACATACACTCTTCACCTCTCTACTCCTACCTATTAGTCGACTATTACGATAGGCAGGGCCTGCTTGCCTCGGTCGTGTTCTTATTTCTGCAAGCCGAACTAATACACACACATACTCACACACGCACACACACACGCACACACGCACACACACACACATACACTCTTCACATTTCGACTCCTACTTATTAGTCGCCCATTACAAGAGGCAGGGCCTTCTTGCCTCTGCCGTATTTTTATCTCTGCAAGCCAAACAGACACACACACATACACACACACTTACACACGCACCCACACGCACACACTCTCCACCTCTCGACTCCTATCCATTAGTCGCCTCTTAAGACAGGCAGGGCCTTCTTGCCACAAACGTATACCTATCTCTGCGAGCCGAACGGACACACACACACACACTTGCACACATACACACACACACACATACACGCTTCACCTCTCGACTCCTATCCCTTAGTCGCTTCTTACAGCAAGCATGGCCTTCTTGCCACGGACGTATTCTTATCTCTGCGAGCCGAAGGGATACACACACACATACACACACACACACGCACACACGCACACACACACATACACTTTTCACCTCTTGACTCCTACCTATTAGTCGCCTCTTCCGATAGGCAGGGCCTTCTTGCCTCGGTCGTGCTCTTATCTCTGCAAGCCGAACGGACACACACACTCACACACAAATACACACACACACTCACACATGCACACACACGCACACACGCACACTCACCCACACATACACTCTTCACCTCTCGACTCCTACCCATTAGTCGCCTCTTACGACAGGCAGGGCCTTCTTGCCACGGCCGTGTTCGTATCTCTGCGAGCCGACTGGACACACACACTCACACACACAAATACACACACACACTCACACATGCACACACACGCACACACGCACACTCACACACACATACACTCTTCACCTCTCGACTCCTACCCATTAGTCGCCTCTTACGACAGGCAGGGCCTTCTTGCCACGGCCGTGTTCGTATCTCTGCGAGCCGACTGGACACACACACTCACACACACAAATACACACACACACTCACACATGCACACACACGCACACACGCACACTCACACACACATACACTCTTCACCTCTCGACTTCTACCCATTAGTCGCCTCTTACGACAGGCAGGGCCTTCTTGCCACGGCCGTGTTCTTATCTCTGCGAGCCGACTGGACACACACACACTCACACACACAAATACACACACACACTCACACACGCACACACACGCACACTCACACACACATACACTCTTCACCACTCGACTCCTACCCATTAGTCGCCTCTTACGACAGGCAGGGCCTTCTTGCCACGGCCGTGTTCGTATCTCTGCGAGCCGACTGGACACACACACTCACACACACAAATACACACACACACTCACACACACACGCACACGCACACACGCACACTCACACACACATACACTCTTCACCTCTCGACTCCTACCCATTAGTCGCCTCTTACGACAGGCAGGGCCTTCTTGCCACGGCCGTGTTCTTATCTCTGCGAGCCGACTGGACACACACACACTCACACACACAAATACACACACACACTCACACACGCACACACACGCACACTCACACACACATACACTCTTCACCTCTCGACTCCTACCCATTAGTCGCCTCTTACGAAAGGCAGGGCCTTCTTTCCACGGCCGTGTTCTTTTCTCTGAGAGCCGACTGGACACACACACACTCACACACGCACACACACGCACACACGCACTTACACACATACACTCTTCACCTCTCGACTCCTACGCATTAGTCGCCGCTTACGACAGGCAGGACCTTCTTGGCACGGACGTGTCCTTATCACTGCGAGCCGACCGGACACACACACTCACACACGCACACACACACGCACACACGCACACACACACGTACACTCTTCACCTCTCGACTCCTACCCATTAGTTGCCTCTTACGACAGGCATGGCCTTCTTGCCTCGGCCGTATTCTAATCTCTGCGAGCCGAATGGACACGCATACATACACACACACACTTACACACGCACAAACACACACACACCCACACACGCACACACACACACACACATACACTCTTCACCTCTCGACTCCTACCAATTAGTCGCCACTTACGACAGGCAGGGCCCTCTTGCCTTGGCCGTATTCTTATCTCTGCAAGCCGAACGGACACAAACACACTCACACACACAAGCACGCACACACGCACACACACGCATACACACAAAAACACTTTTCACCTCTCGACTCCTACCAATTAGTCGCCACTTACGACAGGCAGGGCATTCTTGCCTCGGCCGTATTCTTATCTCTGCAAGCCGAACGGACATATACACACTCACACACACACGCACGCACACAAGCACACACACGCACGCACACACGCACACACACGCACACAAACACACAAATACATTCTTCACCTCTCGACTCCTACCAATTAGTCGCCACTTACGACAGGCAGGGCCCTCTTGCCTCGGCCGTATTCTAATCTCTGCGAGCCGAATGGACACACACAAACATACACACACACACTTACACACGCACAAACACACACACACCCACACACGCACACACTCACGTACTCTCTTCACCTCTCGACTCCTACCCATTAGTCGCCTCTTACGACAGGCAGGGACTTCTTGCCACGGCCGTGTTCTTATCTCTGCAAGCCGAACGGACACACACACACGCACACACAAACACACGCACACAGGCACACACGCACACACGCACACACGCACACGCACACATTCTCCACCTCTCGATTCCTATCCATTAGTCGCCTCTTAAGACAGGCAGGGCCTTCCTGCCACGGACGTATTCTTATCTCTGCGAGCCGAAAGGACACACACACACACACGCACACACAAACACACGCACACAGGCACACACGCACACACGCACACGTACACGCACACGCACACACTCTCCACCTCTCGACTAATATCCATTAGTCGCCTCTTAAGACAGGCAGGGCGTTCTTGCCTCGGCCGTATTCTTATCTCTGCAAGCCAAACGGACACACACACACACATACACACACACATACTCACACACGCACAAACACACGCACACACACAAAGACACATACACTCTTCACCTCTCGACTCCTATTCATTAGTCGCCTCTTACGACAGGCAGGGACTTCTTGCCACGGCCGTGTTCTTATCTTTGCGAGCCGAACGGACACACACACATACACACACACGCACACAACACGCACACACGCACCCACACACATACTCTCTTCACCTCTCGACTCCTACCCATTAGTCGCCCCGTACGATTTGCATCGCCTTCTTGCCACGGCTGTTTTCTTATCTCTGCGAGCCGAAGGGACACACACATATACATACACACACACTCACAAACACACACACACACACACGCACGCGCACACGCACACACACATACACTCACACACACACAAACACGCCCACACGCACACACACATACATTCTTCACCTCTCGACTCCTACCTATTAGTCGCCTCTTACGATAGGCAGGACCTTCTTGCCTTGGCCGTGTTCTTATCACTGCAAGCCGAACGGACACACACACATACTCACACACGCACACACACACGCACACACGCACACACACATACACTCTTCACCTCTCGACTCCTACTTATTAGTCGTCCACTCTTCGCCTCTCGACTCCTATCCATTAGTCGCCCCGTACGATTTGCATCGCTTTCTTGCCACGGCTGTTTTCTTATCTCTGCGAGCCGAAGGGACACACACACATACATACACACACACTCACAAACACACACACACACGCACGCACACACGCACACACACATACACTCACACACACACAAACACGCCCACACGCACACACACATACATTCTTCACCTCTCGACTCCTACCTATTAGTCGCCTCTTACGATAGGCAGGGCCTTCTTGCCTCGGTCGTGTTTTTATCTCTGCAAGCCGAACTAACACACACACATACTCACACACGCACACACACACGCACACACGCACACACACATACACTTTTCACCTCTCGACTCCTACTTATTAGTCGCCCACTTTTCACCTCTCGACTCCTACTTATTAGTCGCCCACTCTGCGCCTCTCGACTCCTATCCATTAGTCGCCCACACACACACACACGCACACACGCACACACACGCACCCACGCACACGCACACGCACACGCACACGCACACACTCTCCACCTCTCGACTCCTATCCATTAGCCGCCTCTTAAGACAGGTAGGGCCTTCTTGCCACGGCCGTAATCTTATCTCTGCGAGCCGAGCGGACAAACACACACACTCACACACACACACACATACACTCTTCACCTCTCAGCCCCTACCTTTTAGTCGCCTCTTACGAGAGGCAGGGCCTTCTTGCCCCGGCCGTATTCATATCTCTGCAAGCCGAACGGACACACACACTCATACACACACACTCACACACGCACAAACACACGCACACACACATACACTTTTCACCTCTCGACTCCTACTTATTAGTCGCCCACTTTTCACCTCTCGACTCCTACTTATTAGTCGCCCACTCTTCGCCTCTCGACTCCTATCCATTAGTCGCCCACACACACACACACGCACACACGCACACACACATACACTCACACACACACAAACACGCCCACACGCACACACACATACATTCTTCACCTCTCGACTCCTACCTATTAGTCGCCTCTTACGATAGGCAGGGCCTTCTTGCCTCGGTCGTGTTTTTATCTCTGCAAGCCGAAGTAACACACACACATACTCACACACGCACACACACACGCACACACGCACACACACATACACTTTTCACCTCTCGACTCCTACTTATTAGTCGCCCACTTTTCACCTCTCGACTCCTACTTATTAGTCGGCCACTCTTCGCCTCTCGACTCCTATCCATTAGTCGCCCACACACACGCACACACGCACACACGCACACACACGCACCCACGCACACGCACACGCACACGCACACGCACACGCACACACTCTCCACCTCTCGACTCCTATCCATTAGCCGCCTCTTAAGACAGGTAGGGCCTTCTTGCCACGGCCGTAATCTTATCTCTGCGAGCCGAACGGACACACACACATACTCACACACGCACACACACACGCACACACGCACACACACATACACTCTTCACCTCTCGACTCCTACCTATTAGTCGCCCCTTACAACTGGCAGAGTCTTCTTGCCTTGGCCGTATTCTTACCTCTGCAAGCCAGACGGACACACACACATACACACACACACGCACACACACGCACACACACACACATACACTCTTCACCTCTTGACCCCTACCCATTAGTCGCCTCTTACGACAGGCAGGGCCTTCCTGCCACGGCCATGTTCTTATCTCTGCGAGCCGACCGGACACACACACTCACACACACACATACAAGAACACACACACACACGCACGCACACACGCGCACACACACATATACACTCTCCACCTTTCGACTCCTATCCATTAGTCGCCTCTTAAGACAGGCATGACCTTCTTGCCACGGACGTATTCTTATCTCTGCAAGCCGAACGGACACACACACATACTCACACACGCACACACACACGCACACACGTACACACACACATACACTCTTCACCTCTCGACTCCTACCCATTAGTCGCCTCTTACGACAGGCAGGGACTTCTTGCCACGGCCGTGTTCTCATTTCAGCGAGCCGACCGGACACACACACACACGCACACACAAAAACACGCACACAGGCACAAACGCACACACGCAAACGCACACGCACACGCACACACTCTCCACCTCTCGAGTCCTATCCATTAGTCGCCTCTTAAGACAGGCAGAGCCTTCTTGCAACGAACGCATTCTTATCTCTGCGAGCCGAAAGGACACGCACACACACTCACACACAAACACACACACGCAAGCACACATACACTATTCACCTCTCGACTTCTACCCATTATTCTCCTCTTACGACAGGCAGGGACTTCTTGCCACGGCCGTGTTCTTATCTCTGCAAGCCGAACGGACACACACATACGCACACACAAACACACACACACACACGCACACACGCACACACACGCACCCACGCACACGCACACGCACACGCACACGCACACGCACACACTCTCCACCTCTCGACTCCTATCCATTAGCCGCCTCTTACGACAGGCAAGGCCTTCTTGCCTCGGCCGTATTCTTATCTCTGCAAGCCGAACGGACACATACACACGCACACACACAAAAACACTTTTCACCTCTCGACTCCTACACATTAGTTGCCTCTTACGACAGGCATGGCCTTCTTGCCTCGGCCGTATTCTAATCTCTGCGAGCCGAATGGACACACACATACATACACACACACTTACACACGCACAAACACACACACACCCACACACGCACACACACACACACACATACACTATTCACCTTTCGACTCCCACCTATTAGTCGCCCCTTACAAGAGAGAGGGCCTTCTTGCCTTATCCGTATTCTTATCTCTGCAAGCCAAACAGACACACACACATACACACACACTTACACACGCACACACACGCACACACGCACACACACACATACACTCTTCACCTCTCGACTCCTACCAATTAGTTGCCACTTACGACAGGCAGGGCCTTCTTGCCTCGGCCGTATTCTTATCTCTGCAAGCCGAACGGACACACACACACTCACACACACACGCACGCACACACGCACACATACGCACACACACACACACACACAAATACACTCTTCACCTCTCGACTCCTACCCATTAGTCGCCATTTACGACAGGCAGGGCCTTCTTGCCTCGGCCGTATTCTTATCTCTGCAAGCCGAACGGACACACACACACACACGCACACACGCACACACACGCACACACGCACACACACATACACTCTTCACCTCTCGACTCCTACCCATTAGTCGCCTCTTAACGACAGGCAGTGCCTTCTTGCCACGGCCGTGTTCTCATCTCTGCGAGCCGACCGGACACACACACACACACTGACACACACACATATACACACACACTCACACACGCACGCACACACGCACACACATACATACACTCTTCACCTCTCGACTCCTACCCATTATTCTCCTCTTACGACAGGCAGGGACTTCTTGCCACGGCCGTGTTCTTATCTCTGCAAGCCAAACGGACACACACACACTCACACACACACACACGCACACGCACCCGCACACGCACACACTCTCCACCTCTCGACTCCTATCCATTAGTCGCCTCTTACGACAGGCATGGCCTTCTTGCCACCGCTTTTTTCTTATCTCTGCGAGCGAAGGGACACACACACACACACACATACACACACACACTCACGCACACATGCACACACGCACGCACACCCGCACACACACATACACTCACACACACACAAACACGCACATACGCACACACATACACTCTTCACCTCTCGACTCCTACCCATTAGTCGCCTCTTACGAAAGGCAGGGCCTTCTTGCCACGGCCGTGTTATTATCTCTGAGAGCCGACTGGACACACACACACTCACACACGCACACACACGCACACACGCACTTACACACATACACTCTTCACCACTCGACTCCTACGCATTAGTCGCCGCTTACGACAGGCAGGGCCTTCTTGGCACGGCCGTGTTCTCATTTCAGCGAGCTGACCGGACACACACACACACGCACACACAAACACACGCACACAGGCACAAACGCACACACGCAAACGCACACGCACACGCACACACTCTCCACCCCTCGAGTCCTATCCATTAGTCGCCTCTTAAGACGGGCAGAGCCTTCTTGCAACGAACGCATTCTTATCTCTGCGAGCCGAAAGGACACACACACACACTCACACACAAACACACACACGCAAGCACACATACACTATTCACCTCTCGACTTCGGCCCATTATTCTCCTCTTACGACAGGCAGGGACTTCTTGCCACGGCCGTGTTCTTATCTCTGCAAGCCGAACGGACACACACACACGCACACACAAACACACACACACACGCACACACGCACACACACGCACCCATGCACACGCACACGCACACGCACACACTCTCCACCTCTCGACTCCTATCCATTAGCCGCCTCTTAAGACAGGTAGGGCCTTCTTGCCACGGCCGTAATCTTATCTCTGCGAGCCGAGCGGACAAACAAACACACATACACGCACACACGCACACACACATACACTCTTCACCTCTCGACTCCTACCTATTAGTCGCCTCTTACGATAGGCAGGGCCTTCTTGCCTCGGTTGTGCTCTTATCTCCGCAAGCCGAACTAACAAACACACATACTCACACACGCACACACGCACACACGCATACACACATACACTCTTCACCTCTCGACTCCTACTTATTAGTCGCCCCTTACAAGAGGCAGGGCTTTCTTGCCTCGGCCGTATTCTTATCTCTGCAAGCCAAACAGACACAAACATATACACACACACACACACGCACACACACGCACACACGCACACACACACACACATACACTCTTCACCTCTCGACTCCTACCCATTATTCTCCTCTTACGACAGGCAGGGACTTCTTGCCACGGCCGTGTTTTTATTTCTGCAAGCCAAACGGACACACACACACACACGCACACACACACACGCACACGCACACGCACACGCACACGCACACGCACACACTCTCCACCTCTCGACTCCTATCCATTAGTCGCCTCTTACAACAGGCATGGCCTTCTTGCCACCGCTTTTTTCTTATCCCTGCGAGCGAAGGGACACACACACACACACATACACACACACACTCACACACACACACGCACATACGCACGCACACACGTACACACACATACATTCTTCACCTCTCTAATCCTAACTATTAGTCGCCTCTCACGACAGGCAGGGCCTTCTTGCCTCGGCCGTGTTCTTATTTCTGCAAGACGAACGGACACACACACATACTCACACACTCACACACACACGCACACACGCACACACGCACACACACACATACACTCTTCACCTCTCTACTCCTACCTATTAGTCGCCTATTACGATAGGCAGGGCCTGCTTGCCTCGGTCGTGTTCTTATTTCTGCAAGCCGAACTAATACACACACATACTCACACACGCACACACACACACGCACACACGCACACACACATACACTCTTCACATTTCGACTCCTACTTATTAGTCGCCCATTACAAGAGGCAGGGCCTTCTTGCCTCTGCCGTATTTTTATCTCTGCAAGCCAAACAGACACACACACATACACACACACTTACACACGCACCCACACGCACACACTCTCCACCTCTCGACTCCTATCCATTAGTCGCCTCTTAAGACAGGCAGGGCCTTCTTGCCACAAACGTATACCTATCTCTGCGAGCCGAACGGACACACACACACACACTTGCACACATACACACACACACATACACGCTTCACCTCTCGACTCCTATCCCTTAGTCGCTTCTTACAGCAAGCATGGCCTTCTTGCCACGGACGTATTCTTATCTCTGCGAGCCGAAGGGATACACACACACATACACACACACACACACACACGCACACACGCACACACACACATACACTCTTCACCTCTTGACTCCTACCTATTAGTCGCCTCTTCCGATAGGCAGGGCCTTCTTGCCTCGGTCGTGCTCTTATCTCTGCAAGCCGAACGGACACACACACTCACACACAAATACACACACACACTCACACATGCACACACACGCACACACGCACACTCACCCACACATACACTCTTCACCTCCCGACTCCTACCCATTAGTCGCCTCTTACGACAGGCAGGGCGTTCTTGCCACGGCCGTGTTCGTATCTCTGCGAGCCGACTGGACACACACACTCACACACACAAATACACACACACACTCACACATGCACACACACGCACACACGCACACTCACACACACATACACTCTTCACCTCTCGACTCCTACCCATTAGTCGCCTCTTACGACAGGCAGGGCCTTCTTGCCACGGCCGTGTTCGTATCTCTGCGAGCCGACTGGACACACACACTCACACACACAAATACACACACACACTCACACATGCACACACACGCACACACGCACACTCACACACACATACACTCTTCACCTCTCGACTTCTACCCATTAGTCGCCTCTTACGACAGGCAGGGCCTTCTTGCCACGGCCGTGTTCTTATCTCTGCGAGCCGACTGGACACACACACACTCACACACACAAATACACACACACACTCACACACGCACACACACGCACACTCACACACACATACACTCTTCACCTCCCGACTCCTACCCATTAGTCGCCTCTTACGACAGGCAGGGCCTTCTTGCCACGGCCGTGTTCGTATCTCTGCGAGCCGACTGGACACACACACTCACACACACAAATACACACACACACTCACACATGCACACACACGCACACACGCACACTCACACACACATACACTCTTCACCTCTCGACTCCTACCCATTAGTCGCCTCTTACGACAGGCAGGGCCTTCTTGCCACGGCCGTGTTCGTATCTCTGCGAGCCGACTGGACACACACACTCACACACACAAATACACACACACACTCACACATGCACACACACGCACACACGCACACTCACACACACATACACTCTTCACCTCTCGACTTCTACCCATTAGTCGCCTCTTACGACAGGCAGGGCCTTCTTGCCTCGGTCGTGTTTTTATCTCTGCAAGCCGAACTAACACACACACATACTCACACACGCACACACACACGCACACACGCACACACACATACACTTTTCACCTCTCGACTCCTACTTATTAGTCGCCCACTTTTCACCTCTCGACTCCTACTTATTAGTCGCCCACTCTTCGCCTCTCGACTCCTATCCATTAGTCGCCCACACACACACACACACGCACACACGCACACACACGCACCCACGCACACGCACACGCACACGCACACGCACACGCACACACTCTCCACCTCTCGACTCCTATCCATTAGCCGCCTCTTAAGACAGGTAGGGCCTTCTTGCCACGGCCGTAATCTTATCTCTGCGAGCCGAGCGGACAAACACACACACTCACACACACACACACACATACACTCTTCACCTCTCGACCCCTACCTTTTAGTCGCCTCTTACGATAGGCAGGGCCTTCTTGCCTCGGTCGTGTTTTTATCTCTGCAAGCCGAACTAACACACACACATACTCACACACGCACACACACACGCACACACGCACACACACATACACTTTTCACCTCTCGACACCTACTTATTAGTCGCCCACTTTTCACCTCGCGACTCCTACTTATTAGTCGCCCACTCTTCGCCTCTCGACTCCTATCCATTAGTCGCCCACACACACACACACGCACACACGCACACACACGCACCCACGCACACGCACACGCACACGCACACGCACACGCACACACTCTCCACCTCTCGACTCCTATCCATTAGCCGCCTCTTAAGACAGGTAGGGCCTTCTTGCCACGGCCGTAATTTATCTCTGCGAGCCGAGCGGACAAACACACACACGCACACATGCACACAAACATTCACTCTTCACCTCTCGACTCCTACCCATTAGTCGCCTCTTACGACAGGCAAGGCCTTCTTGCCTCGGCCGTATTCTTATCTCTGCAAGCCGAACGGACACATACACACGCACACACACGCACACACACAAAAACACTTTTCACCTCTCGACTCCTACCCATTAGTTGCCTCTTACGACAGGCATGGCCTTCTTGCCTCGGCCGTATTCTAATCTCTGCGAGCCGAATGGACACACACATACATACACACACACTTACACACGCACAAACACACACACACCCACACACGCACACACACACACACACATACACTATTCACCTTTCGACTCCTACCTATTAGTCGCCCCTTACAAGAGAGAGGGCCTTCTTGCCTCGGCCGTATTCTTATCTCTGCAAGCCAAACAGACACACACACATACACACACACTTACACACGCACACACACGCACACACACGCACACTCACACACACATACACTCTTCACCACTCGACTCCTACCCATTAGTCGCCTCTTACGACAGGCAGGGCCTTCTTGCCACGGCCGTGTTCGTATCTCTGCGAGCCGACTGGACACACACACTCACACACACAAATACACACACACTCACACATGCACACACACGCACACACGCACACTCACACACACATACACTCTTCACCTCTCGACTCTTACCCATTAGTCGCCTCTTACGACAGGCAGGGCCTTCTTGCCACGGCCGTGTTCTTATCTCTGCGAGCCGACTGGACACACACACACTCACACACACAAATACACACACACACTCACACACGCACACACACGCACACTCACACACACATACACTCTTCACCTCTCGACTCCTACCCATTAGTCGCCTCTTACGAAAGGCAGGGCCTTCTTGCCACGGCCGTGTTCTTATCTCTGAGAGCCGACTGGACACACACACACTCACACACGCACACACACGCACACACGCACTTACACACATACACTCTTCACCTCTCGACTCCTACGCATTAGTCGCCGCTTACGACAGGCAGGGCCTTCTTGGCACGGACGTGTCCTTATCACTGCGAGCCGACCGGACACACACACTCACACACGCACACACACACGCACACACGCACACACACACGTACACTCTTCACCTCTCGACTCCTACCCATTAGTTTCCCCTTACGACAGGCAGGCCTTCTTGCCTCGGCCGTATTCTAATCTCTGCGAGCCGAATGGACACGCATACATACACACACACACTTACACACGCACAAACACACACACACCCACACACGCACACACACACACACACATACACTCTTCACCTCTCGACTCCTACCAATTAGTCGCCACTTACGACAGGCAGGGCCCTCTTGCCTTGGCCGTATTCTTATCTCTGCAAGCCGAACGGACACATACACACTCACACACACAAGCACGCACACACGCACACACACGCACACACACAAAAACACTTTTCACCTCTCGACTCCTACCAATTAGTCGCCACTTACGACAGGCAGGGCATTCTTGCCTCGGCCGTATTCTTATCTCTGCAAGCCGAACGGACATATACACACTCACACACACACGCACGCACACACGCACACACACGCACACACACACACAAATACATTCTTCACCTCTCGACTCCTACCCATTAGTCGCCTCTTACGACAGGCATTGCCTTGTTGCCTCGGCCGTATTCTAATCTCTGCGAGCCGAATGGACACACACAAACATACACACACACACTTACACACGCACAAACACACACACACCCACACACGCACACACTCACGTACTCTCTTCACCTCTCGACTCCTACCCATTAGTCGCCTCTTACGACAGGCAGGGACTTCTTGCCACGGCCGTGTTCTTATCTCTGCGAGCCGAAAGGACACACACACACACACACGCACACACAAACACACGCACACAGGCACACACGCACACACGCACACGTACACGCACACGCACACACTCTCCACCTCTCGACTAATATCCATTAGTCGATTCTTAAGACAGGCAGGGCGTTCTTGCCTCGGCCGTATTCTTATCTCTGCAAGCCAAACGGACACACACACACACATACACACACATACTCACACACGCACAAACACACGCACACACACAAAGACACATACACTCTTCACCTCTCGACTCCTATTCATTAGTCGCCTCTTACGACAGGCAGGGACTTCTTGCCACGGCCGTGTTCTTATCTTTGCGAGCCGAACGGACACACACACACATACACACACACGCACACACACACGCACACACGCACCCACACACATACTCTCTTCACCTCTCGACTCCTACTTATTAGTCGCCCACTCTTCACATCTCGACTCCTACCCATTAGTCGCCCCGTACGATTTGCATCGCCTTCTTGCCACGGCTGTTTTCTTATCTCTGCGAGCCGAAGGGACACACACACATACATACACACACACTCACAAACACACACACACACACACGCACGCGCACACGCACACACACATACACTCACACACACACAAACACGCCCACACGCACACACACATACATTCTTCTCCTCTCGACTCCTACCTATTAGTCGCCTCTTACGATAGGCAGGGCCTTCTTGCCTTGGCCGTGTTCTTATCACTGCAAGCCGAACGGACACACACACATACTCACACACGCACACACACACGCACACACGCACACACACATACACTTTTCACCTCTCGACTCCTACTTATTAGTCGCCCACTCTTCGCCTCTCGACTCCTATCCATTAGTCGCCCCGTACGATTTGCATCGCTTTCTTGCCACGGCTGTTTTCTTATCTCTGCGAGCCGAAGGGACACACACACATACATACACACACACTCACAAACACACACACACGCACGCACACACGCACACACACATACACTCACACACACACAAACACGCCCACACGCACACACACATACATTCTTCACCTCTCGACTCCTACCTATTAGTCGCCTCTTACGATAGGCAGGGACTTCTTGCCACGGCCGTGTTCTTATCTCTGCAAGCCGAACGGACACACACACATACTCACACACGCACACACACACGCACACACGCACACACACATACACTCTTCACCTCTCGACTCCTACCTATTAGTCGCCCCTTACAACTGGCAGGGTCTTCTTGCCTTGGCCGTATTCTTACCTCTGCAAGCCAGACGGACACACACACATACACACACACACGCACACACACGCACACACGCACACACACACATACACTCTTCACCTCTCGACCCCTACCCATTAGTCGCCTCTTACGACAGGCAGGGCCTTCCTGCCACGGCCATGTGCTTATCTCTGCGAGCCGACCGGACACACACACTCACACACACAAATACAAGAACACACACACACGCACGCACACACGCGCACACACACATATACACTCTCCACCTTTCGACTCCTATCCATTAGTCGCCTCTTAAGACAGGCAGGGCCTTCTTGCAACGAACGCATTCTTATCTCTGCGAGCCGAAAGGACACGCACACACACTCACACACAAACACACACACGCAAGCACACATACACTATTCACCTCTCGACTTCTACCCATTATTCTCCTCTTACGACAGGCAGGGACTTCTTGCCACGGCCGTGTTCTTATCTCTGCAAGCCGAACGGACACACACACACGCACACACAAACACACACACACACACGCACACACGCACACACACGCACCCACGCACACGCACACGCACACGCACACGCACACGCACACACTCTCCACCTCTCGACTCCTATCCGTTAGCCGCCTCTTAAGACAGGTAGGGCCTTCTTGCCACGGCCGTAATCCTATCTCTGCGAGCCGAGCGGACAAACACACACACTCACACACACACACACATACACTCTTCACCTCTCGACCCCTACCTTTTAGTCGCCTCTTACGAGAGGCAGGGCCTTCTTGCCCCGGCCGTATTCATATCTCTGCAAGCCGAACGGACACACACACTCATACACACACACTCACACACGCACAAACACACATACACGCACACACGCACACAAACATACACTCTTCACCTCTCGACTCCTACCCATTAGTCGCCTCTTACGACAGGCAAGGCCTTCTTGCCTCGGCCGTATTCTTATCTCTGCAAGCCGAACGGACACATACACACGCACACACACGCACACACACAAAAACACTTTTCACCTCTCGACTCCTACCCATTAGTTGCCTCTTACGACAGGCATGGCCTTCTTGCCTCGGCCGTATTCTAATCTCTGCGAGCCGAATGGACACACACATACATACACACACACTTACACAAGCACAAACACACACACACCCACACACGCACACACACACACACACATACACTATTCACCTTTCGACTCCTACCTATTAGTCGCCCCTTACAAGAGAGAGGGCCTTCTTGCCTCGGCCGTATTCTTATCTCTGCAAGCCAAACAGACACACACACATACACACACACTTACACACGCACACACACGCACACACGCACACACACACATACACTCTTCACCTCTTGACTCCTACCAATTAGTCGCCACTTACGACAGGCAGGGCCTTCTTGCCTCGGCCGTATTCTTATCTCTGCAAGCCGAACGGACACACACACACTCACACACACACGCACGCACACACGCACACACACGCACACACACACACACAAATACACTCTTCACCTCTCGACTCCTACCCATTAGTCGCCATTTACGACAGGCAGGGCCTTCTTGCCTCGGCCGTATTCTTATCTCTGCAAGCCGAACGGACACACACACACTCACACACAGACGCACGCACACACGCACACACACGCACACACGCACACACACACACATACATTCTTCACCTCTCGACTCCTACCCATTAGTCGCCTCTTAACGACAGGCAGTGCCTTCTTGCCACGGCCGTGTTCTCATCTCTGCGAGCCGACTGGACACACACACACACACTGACACACACACATACACACACACACTCACACACGCACGCACACACGCACACACATACATACACTCTTCACCTCTCGACTCCTACCCATTATTCTCCTCTTACGACAGGCAGGGACTTCTTGCCACGGCCGTGTTCTTATCTCTGCAAGCCAAACGGACACACACACACTCACACACACACACACGCACACGCACCCGCACACGCACACACTCTCCACCTCTCGACTCCTATCCATTAGTCGCCTCTTACGACAGGCATGGCCTTCTTGCCACCGCTTTTTTCTTATCTCTGCGAGCGAAGGGACACACACACACACACATACACACACACACTCACACACACATGCACACACGCACGCACACACGCACACACACATACACTCACACACACACAAACACGCACATACGCACACACATACACTCTTCACCACTCGACTCCTACGCATTAGTCGCCGCTTACGACAGGCAGGGCCTTCTTGGCATGGACGTGTCCTTATCACTGCGAGCCGACCGGACACACACACTCACACACGCACACACACACGCACACACGCACACACACACACACACACACATACACTTTTCACCTCTCGACTCCTACCCATTATTCTCCTATTACGACAGGCAGGGACTTCTTGCCACGGCCGTGTTCTTATCTCTGCAAGCCGAACGGACACACACACACGCACACACAAACACACACACACACGCACACACGCACACACACGCACCCATGCACACGCACACGCACACGCACACACTCTCCACCTCTCGACTCCTATCCATTAGCCGCCTCTTAAGACAGGTAGGGCCTTCTTGCCACGGCCGTAATCTTATCTCTCCGAGCCGAGCGGACAAACAAACACACTCACACACACACACACACACACACACACATACACTCTTCACCTCTCGACCCCTACCTTTTAGTCGGCTCTAACGAGAGGCAGGGCCTTCTTGCCCCGGCCGTATTCATATCTCTGCAAGCCGAACGGACACACACACTCATACACACACACTCACACACGCACAAACACACATACACGCACACACGCACACACACATACACTCTTCACCTCTCGACTCCTACCTATTAGTCGCCTCTTACGATAGGCAGGGCCTTCTTGCCTCGGTTGTGCTCTTATCTCCGCAAGCCGAACTAACAAACACACATACTCACACACGCACACACGCACACACGCATACACACATACGCTCTTCACCTCTCGACTCCTACTTATTAGTCGCCCCTTACAAGAGGCAGGGCTTTCTTGCCTCGGGCGTATTCTTATCTCTGCAAGCCAAACAGACACAAACATATACACACACACACACACACACGCACACACACGCACACACGCACACACACACACACACATACACTCTTCACCTCTCGACTCCTACCCGTTAGTTGCCTCTTAACGACAGGCAGTGCCTTCTTGCCACGGCCGTGTTCTCATCTCTGCGAGCCGACCGGACACACACACACACTGACACACACACATACACACACACACTCACACACGCACGCACACACGCACACACACACATACACTCTTCACCTCTCGACTCCTACCCATTATTCTCCTCTTACGACAGGCAGGGACTTCTTGCCACGGCCGTGTTTTTATCTCTGCAAGCCAAACGGACACACACACACACGCACACACACACACACGCACACGCACACGCACACGCACACACTCTCCACCTCTCGACTCCTATCCATTAGTCGCCTCTTACGACAGGCATGGCCTTCTTGCCACCGCTTTTTTCTTATCTCTGCGAGCGAAGGGACACACACACACACATACACACACACACTCACACACACACACACGCACATACGCACGCACACACGTACACACACATACATTCTTCACCTCTCTAATCCTAACTATTAGTCGCCTCTCACGACAGGCAGGGCCTTCTTGCCTCGGCCGTGTTCTTATTTCTGCAAGACGAACGGACACACACACATACTCACACACTCACACACACACGCACACACGCACACACGCACACACACACATACACTCTTCACCTCTCTACTCCTACCTATTAGTCGCCTATTACGATAGGCAGGGCCTGCTTGCCTCGGTCGTGTTCTTATTTCTGCAAGCCGAACTAATACACACACATACTCACACACGCACACACACACACACGCACACACGCACACACACACACATACACTCTTCACATTTCGACTCCTACTTATTAGTCGCCCATTACAAGAGGCAGGGCCTTCTTGCCTCTGCCGTATTTTTATCTCTGCAAGCCAAACAGACACACACACATACACACACACTTACACACGCACCCACACGCACACACTCTCCACCTCTCGACTCCTATCCATTAGTAGCCTCTTAAGACAAGCATGGCCTTCTTGCCACGGACGTATTCTTATCTCTGCGAGCCAAAGGGATACACACACACACATACACACACACACACACGCACACACGCACACACACACATACACTCTTCACCTCTTGACTCCTACCTATTAGTCGCCTCTTCCGATAGGCAGGGCCTTCTTGCCTCGGTCGTGCTCTTATCTCTGCAAGCCAAACGGACACACACACTCACACACAAATACACACACACACTCACACATGCACACACACGCACACACGCACACTCACCCACACATACACTCTTCACCTCTCGACTCCTACCCATTAGTCGCCTCTTACGACAGGCAGGGCCTTCTTGCCACGGCCGTGTTCGTATCTCTGCGAGCCGACTGGACACACACACTCACACACACAAATACACACACACACTCACACATGCACACACACGCACACACGCACACTCACACACACATACACTCTTCACCTCTCGACTCCTACCCATTAGTCGCCTCTTACGACAGGCAGGGCCTTCTTGCCACGGCCGTGTTCGTATCTCTGCGAGCCGACTGGACACACACACTCACACACACAAATACACACACACACTCACACATGCACACACACGCACACACGCACACTCACACACACATACACTCTTCACCTCTCGACTTCTACCCATTAGTCGCCTCCTACGACAGGCAGGGCCTTCTTGCCACGGCCGTGTTCTTATCTCTGCGAGCCGACTAGACACACACACACTCACACACACAAATACACACACACTCTCACACACGCACACACACGCACACTCACACACACATACACTCTTCACCACTCGACTCCTACCCATTAGTCGCCTCTTACGACAGGCAGGGCCTTCTTGCCACGGCCGTGTTCGTATCTCTGCGAGCCGACTGGACACACACACTCACACACACAAATACACACACACACTCACACATGCACACACACGCACACACGCACACTCACACACACATACACTCTTCACCTCTCGACTCCTACCCATTAGTCGCCTCTTACGACAGGCAGGGCCTTCTTGCCACGGCCTTGTTCTTATCTCTGCGAGCCGACTGGACACACACACACTCACACACACAAATACACACACACACTCACACACGCACACACACGCACACTCACACACACATACACTCTTCACCTCTCGACTCCTACCCATTAGTCGCCTCTTACGAAAGGCAGGGCCTTCTTTCCACGGCCGTGTTCTTTTCTCTGAGAGCCGACTGGACACACACACACACTCACACACGCACACACACGCACACACGCACTTACACACATACACTCTTCACCTCTCGACTCCTACGCATTAGTCGCCGCTTACGACAGGCAGGGCCTTCTTGGCACGGACGTGTCCTTATCACTGCGAGCCGACCGGACACACACACTCACACACGTACACACACACGCACACACGCACACACACGTACACTCTTCACCTCTCGACTCCTACCCATTAGTTGCCTCTTACGACAGGCATGGCCTTCTTGCCTCGGCCGTATTCTAATCTCTGCGAGCCGAATGGACACGCATACATACACACGCACACACACGCACACACACAAAAACACTTTTCACCTCTCGACTCCTACCAATTAGTCGCCACTTACGACAGGCAGGGCATTCTTGCCTCGGCCGTATTCTTATCTCTGCACGCCGAACGGACACATACACACTCATACACACACGCACGCACACACGCACACACACGCACACAAACACACAAATACATTCTTCACCTCTCGACTCCTACCCATTAGTCGCCCCTTACGACAGGCATTGCCTTGTTGCCTCGGCCGTATTCTAATCTCTGCGAGCCGAATGGACACACACAAACATACACACACACACTTACACACGCACAAACACACACACACCCACACACGCACACACTCACGTACTCTCTTCACCTCTCGACTCCTACCCATTAGTCGCCTCTTACGACAGGCAGGGACTTCTTGCCACGGCCGTGTTCTTATCTCTGCAAGCCGAACGGACACACACACACGCACACACAAACACACGCACACAGGCACACACGCACACACGCACACACGCACACGCACACATTCTCCACCTCTCGATTCCTATCCATTAGTCGCCTCTTAAGACAGGCAGGGACTTCTTGCCACGGACGTATTCTTATCTCTGCGAGCCGAAAGGACACACACACACACGCACACACAAACACACGCACACAGGCACACACGCACACACGCACACGTACACGCACACGCACACACTCTCCACCTCTCGACTAATATCCATTAGTCGCCTCTTAAGACAGGCAGGGCCTTCTTGCCACGGCCGTGTTCGTATCTCTGCGAGCCGACTGGACACACACACTCACACACACAAATACACACACACACTCACACATGCACACACGCACACACACACATACACTCTTCACCTCTTGACTCCTACCTATTAGTCGCCTCTTCCGATAGGCAGGGCCTTCTTGCCTCGGTCGTGCTCTTATCTCTGCAAGCCGAACGGACACACACACTCACACACAAATACACACACACACTCACACATGCACACACACGCACACACGCACACTCACCCACACATACACTCTTCACCTCTCGACTCCTACCCATTAGTCACCTCTTACGACAGGCAGGGCCTTCTTGCCACGGCCGTGTTCGTATCTCTGCGAGCCGACTGGACACACACACTCACACACACAAATACACACACACACTCACACATGCACACACACGCACACACGCACACTCACACACACATACACTCTTCACCTCTCGACTCCTACCCATTAGTCGCCTCTTACGACAGGCAGGGCCTTCTTGCCACGGCCGTGTTCGTATCTCTGCGAGCCGACTGGACACACACACTCACACACACAAATACACACACAAACTCACACATGCACACACACGCACACACGCACACTCACACACACATACACTCTTCACCTCTCGACTTCTACCCATTAGTCGCCTCTTACGACAGGCAGGGCCTTCTTGCCACGGCCGTGTTCTTATCTCTGCGAGCCGACTGGACACACACACACTCACACACACAAATACACACACACACTCACACACGCACACACACGCACACTCACACACACATACACTCTTCACCACTCGACTCCTACCCATTAGTCGCCTCTTACGACAGGCAGGGCCTTCTTGCCACGGCCGTGTTCGTATCTCTGCGAGCCGACTGGACACACACACTCACACACACAAATACACACACACACTCACACATGCACACACACGCACACACGCACACTCACACACACATACACTCTTCACCTCTCGACTCCTACCCATTAGTCGCCTCTTACGACAGGCAGGGCCTTCTTGCCACGGCTGTGTTCTTATCTCTGCGAGCCGACTGGACACACACACACTCACACACACAAATACACACACACACTCACACACGCACACACACGCACACTCACACACACATACACTCTTCACCTCTCGACTCCTACCCATTAGTCGCCTCTTACGAAAGGCAGGGCCTTCTTTCCACGGCCGTGTTCTTTTCTCTGAGAGCCGACTGGACACACACACACACTCACACACGCACACACACGCACACACGCACTTACACACATACACTCTTCACCTCTCGACTCCTACGCATTAGTCGCCGCTTACGACAGGCAGGGCCTTCTTGGCACGGACGTGTCCTTATCACTGCGAGCCGACCGGACACACACACTCACACACGTACACACACACGCACACACGCACACACACGTACACTCTTCACCTCTCGACTCCTACCCATTAGTTGCCTCTTACGACAGGCATGGCCTTCTTGCCTCGGCCGTATTCTAATCTCTGCGAGCCGAATGGACACGCATACATACACACACACACTTACACACGCACAAACACACACACACCCACACACGCACACACACACACACATACACTCTTCACCTCTCGACTCCTACCAATTAGTCGCCACTTACGACAGGCAGGGCCCTCTTGCCTTGGCCGTATTCTTATCTCTGCAAGCCGAACGGACACATACACACTCACACACACAAGCACGCACACACGCACACACACGCACACACACAAAAACACTTTTCACCTCTCGACTCCTACCAATTAGTCGCCACTTACGACAGGCAGGGCATTCTTGCCTCGGCCGTATTCTTATCTCTGCAAGCCGAACGGACACATACACACTCACACACACACGCACGCACACACGCACACACACGCACACAAACACACAAATACATTCTTCACCTCTCGACTCCTACCCATTAGTCGCCCCTTACGACAGGCATTGCCTTGTTGCCTCGGCCGTATTCTAATCTCTGCGAGCCGAATGGACACACACAAACATACACACACACACTTACACACGCACAAACACACACACACCCACACACGCACACACTCACGTACTCTCTTCACCTCTCGACTCCTACCCATTAGTCGCCTCTTACGACAGGCAGGGACTTCTTGCCACGGCCGTGTTCTTATCTCTGCAAGCCGAACGGACACACACACACGCACACACAAACACACGCACACAGGCACACACGCACACACGCACACACGCACACGCACACATTCTCCACCTCTCGATTCCTATCCATTAGTCGCCTCTTAAGACAGGTAGGGCCTTCTTGCCACGGACGTATTCTTATCTCTGCGAGCCGAAAGGACACACACACACACACGCACACACAAACACACGCACACAGGCACACACGCACACACGCACACGTACACGCACACGCACACACTCTCCACCTCTCGACTAATATCCATTAGTCGCCTCTTAAGACAGGCAGGGCGTTCTTGCCTCGGCCGTATTCTTATCTCTGCAAGCCAAACGGACACACACACACACATACACACACACATACTCACACACGCACAAACACACGCACACACACAAAGACACATACACTCTTCACCTCTCGACTCCTATTCATTAGTCGCCTCTTACGACAGGCAGGGACTTCTTGCCACGGCCGTGTTCTTATCTTTGCGAGCCGAACGAACACACACACATACACACACACGCACACACACGCACACACGCACCCACACACATACTCTCTTCACCTCTCGACTCCTACTTATTAGTCGCCCACTCTTCACATCTCGACTCCTACCCATTAGTCGCCCCGTACGATTTGCATCGCCTTCTTGCCACGGCTGTTTTCTTATCTCTGCGAGCCGAAGGGACACACACACATACATACACACACACTCACAAACACACACACACACACACACGCACGCGCACACGCACACACACATACACTCACACACACACAAAGACGCCCACACGCACACACACATACATTCTTCACCTCTCGACTCCTACCTATTAGTCGCCTCTTACGATAGGCAGGGCCTTCTTGCCTTGGCCGTGTTCTTATCACTGCAAGCCGAACGGACACACACACATACTCACACACGCACACACACACGCACACACGCACACACACATACACTTTTCACCTCTCGACTCCTACTTATTAGTCGCCCACTCTTCGCCTCTCGACTCCTATCCATTAGTAGCCCCGTACGATTTGCATCGCTTTCTTGCCACGGCTGTTTTCTTATCTCTGCGAGCCGAAGGGACACACACACATACATACACACACACTCACAAACACACACACACACACGCACGCACACACGCACACACACATACACTCACACACACACAAACACGCCCACACGCACACACACATACATTCTTCACCTCTCGACCCCTACCTTTTAGTCGCCTCTTACGAGAGGCAGGGCCTTCTTGCCCCGGCCGTATTCATATCTCTGCAAGCCGAACGGACACACACACTCATCCACACACACTCACACACGCACAAACACACGCACACACACATACACTTTTCACCTCTCGACTCCTACTTATTAGTCGCCCACTTTTCACCTCTCGACTCCTACTTATTAGTCGCCCACTCTTCGCCTCTCGACTCCTATCCATTAGTCGCCCACACACACACACACGCACACACGCACACACACATACACTCACACACACACAAACACGCCCACACGCACACACACATACATTCTTCACCTCTCGACTCCTACCTATTAGTCGCCTCTTACGATAGGCAGGGCCTTCTTGCCTCGGTCGTGTTTTTATCTCTGCAAGCCGAACTAACACACACACATACTCACACACGCACACACACACGCACACACGCACACACACATACACTTTTCACCTCTCGACTCCTACTTATTAGTCGCCCACTTTTCACCTCTCGACTCCTACTTATTAGTCGCCCACTCTTCGCCTCTCGACTCCTATCCATTAGTCGCCCACACACACACACACGCACACACGCACACACACGCACCCACGCACACGCACACGCACACGCACACGCACACGCACACACTCTCCACCTCTCGACTCCTATCCATTAGCCGCCTCTTAAGACAGGTAGGGCCTTCTTGCCACGGCCGTAATCTTATCTCTGCGAGCCGAGCGGACAAACACACACACTCACACACACACACATACATACACTCTTCACCTCTCGACCCCTACCTTTTAGTCGCCTCTTACGATAGGCAGGGCCTTCTTGCCTCGGTCGTGTTTTTATCTCTGCAAGCCGAACTAACACACACACATACTCACACACGCACACACACACGCACACACGCACACACACACATACACTTTTCACCTCTCGACTCCTACTTATTAGTCGCCCACTTTTCACCTCTCGACTCCTACTTATTAGTCGCCCACTCTTCGCCTCTCGACTCCTATCTATTAGTCGCCCACACACACACACACACGCACACACGCACACACACGCACCCACGCACACGCACACGCACACGCACACGCACACGCACACACTCTCCACCTCTCGACTCCTATCCATTAGCCGCCTCTTAAGACAGGTAGGGCCTTCTTGCCACGGCCGTAATTTATCTCTGCGAGCCGAGCGGACAAACACACACACGCACACACGCACACAAACATACACTCTTCACCTCTCGACTCCTACCCATTAGTCGCCTCTTACGACAGGCAAGGACTTCTTGCCTCGGCCGTATTCTTATCTCTGCAAGCCGAACGGACACATACACACGCACACACACGCACACACACAAAAACACTTTTCACCTCTCGACTCCTACCCATTAGTTGCCTCTTACGACAGGCATGGCCTTCTTGCCTCGGCCGTATTCTAATCTCTGCGAGCCGAATGGACACACACATACATACACACACACTTACACACGCACAAACACACACACACCCACACACGCACACACACACACACACATACACTATTCACCTTTCGACTCCTACCTATTAGTCGCCCCTTACAAGAGAGAGGGCCTTCTTGCCTCGGCCGTATTCTTATCTCTGCAAGCCAAACAGACACACACACATACACACACACTTACACACGCACACACACGCACACACGCACACACACACATACACTCTTCACCTCTCGACTCCTACCAATTAGTCGCCACTTACGACAGGCAGGGCCTTCTTGCCTCGGCCGTATTCTTATCTCTGCAAGCCGAACGGACACACACACACTCACACACACACGCACACACACGCACACACACACACACACAAATACACTCTTCACCTCTCGACTCCTACCCATTAGTCGCCACTTACGACAGGCAGGGCCTTCTTGCCTCGGCCGTATTCTTATCTCTGCAAGCCGAACGGACACACACACACTCACACACACACGCACGCTCACACGCACACACACGCACACACGCACACACACACATACACTCTTCACCTCTCGACTCCTACCTATTAGTCGCCTCTTACGATAGGCAGGGCCTTCTTGCCTCGGTTGTGCTCTTATCTCTGCAAGCCGAACTAACACACACACATACTCACACACGCACACACGCATACACACATACACTCTTCACCTCTCGACTCCTACTTATTAGTCGCCCCTTACAAGAGGCAGGACCTTCTTGCCTCGGCCGTATTCTTATCTCTGCAAGCCAAACAGACACACACACATACACACACACGCACACACACGCACACACGCACACACACACATACACTCTTCACCTCTCGACTCCTACCCATTAGTCGCCTCTTAACGACAGGCAGTGCCTTCTTGCCACGGCCGTGTTCTTATCTCTGCAAGCCAAACGGACACACACACACTCACACACCCACACACGCACACGCACCCGCACACGCACACACTCTCCACCTCTCGACTCCTATCCATTAGTCGCCTCTTACGACAGGCATGGTCTTCTTGCCACCGCTTTTTTCTTATCTCTGCGAGCGAAGGGACACACACACACACACTGACACACACACATACACACACACACTCACACACGCACGCACACACGCACACACATACATACACTCTTCACCTCTCGACTCCTACCCATTATTCTCCTCTTACGACAGGCAGGGACTTCTTGCCACGGCCGTGTTCTTATCTCTGCAAGCCAAACGGACACACACACACTCACACACCCACACACGCACACGCACCCGCACACGCACACACTCTCCACCTCTCGACTCCTATCCATTAGTCGCCTCTTACGACAGGCATGGTCTTCTTGCCACCGCTTTTTTCTTATCTCTGCGAGCGAAGGGACACACACACACACACATACACTCACACACACAAACACGCACATAAGCACACACATACATTCTTCACCTCTCTAATCCTACCTATTAGTCGCCTCTCACGACAGGCAGGGCCTTCTTGCCTCGGCCGTATTCTTATCTCTGCAAGCCAAACAGACACACACACATACACACACACTTACACACGCACACACACGCACACACGCACACACACACATACACTCTTCACCTCTCGACTCCTACCAATTAGTCGCCACTTACGACAGGCAGGGCCTTCTTGCCGCGGCCGTATTCTTATCTCTGCAAGCCGAACGGACACACACACACTCACACACACACGCACGCACACACGCACACACACGCACGCACACACACACAAATACACTCTTCACCTCTCGACTCCTACCCATTAGTCGCCACTTACGACAGGCAGGGCCTTCTTGCCTCGGCTGTATTCTTATCTCTGCAAGCCGAACGGACGCACACACTCACACACACACGCACGCACACACGCACACACACGCACACACGCACACACACACATACACTCTTTACCTCTCGACTCCTACCAATTAGTCGCCTCTTACGATAGGCAGGGCCTTCTTGCCTCGGTTGTGCTCTTATCTCTGCAAGCCGAACTAACAAACACACATACTCACACACGCACACACGCACACACGCATACACACATACACTCTTCACCTCTCGACTCCTACTTATTAGTCGCCCCTTACAAGAGGAAGGGCCTTCTTGCCTCGGCCGTATTCTTATCTCTGCAAGCCAAACAGACACAAACATATACACACACACACGCACACACACGCACACACGCACACACACACATACACTCTTCACCTCTCGACTCCTACCCATTAGTTGCCTCTTAACGACAGGCAGTGACTTCTTGCCACGGCCGAGTTCTCATCTCTGCGAGCCGACCGGACACACACACACACTGACACACACACATACACACACACACTCACACACGCACGCACACACGCACACACACATACACTCTTCACCTCTCGACTCCTACCCATTATTCTCCTCTTATGACAGGCAGGGACTTCTTGCCACGGCCGTGTTTTTATCTCTGCAAGCCAAACGGACACACACACACACACGAACACACACACACACGCACACGCACACGCACACGCACACACTCTCTACCTCTCGACTCCCATCCATTAGTCGCCTCTTACGACAGGCATGGCCTTCTTGCCACCGCTTTTTTCTTATCTCTGCGAGCGAAGGGACACACACACACATACACACACACACACTCACACACACACACACGCACATACGCACGCACACACGCACACACACATACATTCTTCACCTCTCTAATCCTACCTATTAGTCGCCTCTCACGACAGGCAGGGCCTTCTTGCCTCGGCCGTGTTCTTATTTCTGCAAGACGAACGGACACACACACACATACTTACACACGCACACACGCACGCACACACGCACACACACATACACTCTTCACCTCTCGACTCCTACCCATTAGTCGCCTCTTAACGACAGGCAGTGCCTTCTTGCCACGGCCGTGTTCTCATCTCTGCGAGCCGACCGGACACACACACACACTGACACACACACATACACACACACACTCACACACGCACGCACACACGCACACACATACATACACTCTTCACCTCTCGACTCCTACCCATTATTCTCCTCTTACGACAGGCAGGGACTTCTTGCCACAGCCGTGTTCTTATCTCTGCCAGCCAAACAAACACACACACACGCACACACACACACACGCACACGCACCCGCACACGCACACACTCTCCACCTCTCGACTCCTATCCATTAGTCGCCTCTTACGACAGGCATGGCCTTCTTGCCACCGCTTTTTTCTTATCTCTGCGAGCGAAGGGACACACACACACACATACACACACACATTCACACACACATGCACACACGCACGCACACACGCACACACACATACACTCACACACACACAAACACGCACATACGCACACACATACATTCTTCACCTCTCTAATCCTACCTATTAGTCGCCTCTCACGACAGGCAGGGCCTTCTTGCCTCGGCTGTATTCTTATCTCTGCAAGCCAAACAGACACACACACATACACACACACTTACACACGCACACACACGCACACACGCACACACACATACACTCTTCACCTTTCGACTCCTACCAATTAGTCGCCACTTACGACAGGCAGGGCCTTCTTGCCGCGGCCGTATTCTTATCTCTGCAAGCCGAACGGACACACACACACTCACACACACACGCACGCACACACGCACACACACGCACACACACACACACACAAATAAACTCTTCACCTCTCGACTCCTACCCATTAGTCGCCACTTACGACAGGCAGGGCCTTCTTGCCTCGGCCGTATTCTTATCTCTGCAAGCCGAACGGACGCACACACTCACACACACACGCACGCACACACGCACACACACGCACACACGCACACACACATATACACTCTTCACCTCTCGACTCCTACCAATTAGTCGCCACTTACGACAGGCAGGGCCTTCTTGCCTCGGCCGTATTCTTATCTCTGCAAGCCGAACGGACACACACACATACTCACACACACACGCACGCTCACACGCACACACACGCACACACGCACACACACATACACTCTTCACCTCTCGACTCCTACCTATTAGTCGCCTCTTACGATAGGCAGGGCCTTCTTGCCTCGGTTGTGCTCTTATCTCTGCAAGCCGAACTAACAAACACACATACTCACACACGCACACACGCACACACGCATACACACATACACTCTTCACCTCTCGACTCCTACTTATTAGTCGCCCTTTACAAGAGGCAGGGCCTTCTTGCCTCGGCCGTATTCTTATCTCTGCAAGCCAAACAGACACAAACATACACACACACACACACGCACACACACGCACACACGCACACACACACACATACACTCTTCACCTCTCGACTCCTACCCATTAGTTGCCTCTTAACGACAGGCAGTGCCTTCTTGCCACGGCCGTGTTCTCATCTCTGCGAGCCGACCGGACACACACACACACTGACACACACACATACACACACACTCACACACGCACGCACACACGCACACACACATACACTCTTCACCTCTCGACTCCTACCCATTATTCTCCTCTTACGACAGGCAGGGACTTCTTGCCACGGCCGTGTTTTTATCTCTGCAAGCCAAACGGACACACACACACACGCACACACACACACACACACGCACACGCACACGCACACGCACACGCACACACTCTCCACCTCTCGACTCCTATCCGTTAGTCGCCTCTTACGACAGGCATGGCCTTCTTGCCACCGCTTTTTTCTTATCTCTGCGAGCGAAGGGACACACACACACACATACACACACACACTCACACACACACACGCACATACGCACGCACACACGCACACACACATACATTCTTCACCTCTCTAATCCTACCTATTAGTCGCCTCTCACGACAGGCAGGGCCTTCTTGCCTCGGCCGTGTTCTTATTTCTGCAAGACGAACGGACACGGACACACATACTTACACACGGACACACGCACGCACACACGCACACACACATACACTCACACACACACAAACACGTACACACGCACACACACATACATTCTTCACCTCTCGACTCCTACCTATTAGACGCCTCTTACGATAGGCAGGGCCTTCTTGCCTTGGGGGTGTTCTTATCTCTGCAAGCCGAACGGACACACACACATACTCACACACTCACACACACACGCACACACGCACACACACATACACTCTTCACCTCTCGACTCCTACCTATTAGTCGCCTATTACGATAGGCAGGGCCTGCTTGCCTCGGTCGTGTTCTTATTTCTGCAAGCCGAACTAATACACACACATACTCACACACGCACACACACGCACACACGCACACACACACATACACTCTTCACCTCTCGACTCCTACTTATTAGTCGCCCATTACAAGAGGCAGGGCCTTCTTGCCTCTGCCCTATTTTTATCTCTGCAAGCCAAACAGACACACACACATACACACACACTTACACACGCACCCACACGCACACGCACACGCACACACTCTTCACCTCTCGACTTCTATCCATTAGTCGCCTCTTAAGACAGGCAGGGCCTTCTTGCCACGGACGTATACCTATCTCTGCGAGCCGAACGGACACACACACACACACTTGCACACATACACACATACACGCTTCACCTCTCGACTCCTACCTATTAGTCGCTCCTTACAGCAAGCATGGCCTTCTTGCCACGGACGTATTCTTATCTCTGCGAGCCGAAGGGATACACACACACATACACACACACACACACGCACACACGCACACACACACATACACTCTTCACCTCTTGACTCCTACCTATTAGTCGCCTCTTACGATAGGCAGGGCCTTCTTGCCTCGGTCGTGCTCTTATCTCTGCAAGCCGAACGGACACACACACACACATACACACACACTCTCACACGCACACACACGCACATACGCACACACATATACACTCTTCACTACTCGACTCCTACCCATTAGTCGCCTCTTACGACAGGCAGGGCCTTCTTGCCACGGCCGTGTTCGTATCTCTGCGAGCCGACTGGACACACACACTCACACACACAAATACACACACACACTCACACATGCACACACATGCACACACGCACACTCACACACACATACACTCTTCAACTCTCGACTCCTACCCATTAGTCGCCTCTTACGACAGGCAGGGCCTTCTTGCCACGGCCGTGTTCTTATCTTTGCGAGCCGACTGGACACACACACACTCACACACACAAATACACACACACACTCACACACGCACACACACGCACACTCACACACACATACACTCTTCACCTCTCGACTCCTACCCATTAGTCGCCTCTTACGAAAGGCAGGGCCTTCTTGCCACGGCCGTGTTCTTATCTCTGAGAGCCGACTGGACACACACACACTCACACACGCACACACACGCACACACGCACTTACACACATACACTCTTCACCTCTCGACCCCTACCTTTTAGTCGCCTCTTACGAGAGGCAGGGCCTTCTTGCCCCGGCCGTATTCATATCTCTGCGCACACACGCACACACTCTCCACCTCTCGACTCCTATCCATTAGCCGCCTCTTAAGACAGGTAGGGCCTTCTTGCCACGGCCGTAATCTTATCTCTGCGAGCCGAGCGGACAAACACACACACTCACACACACACACATACACTCTTCACCTCTCGACCCCTACCTTTTAGTCGCCTCTTACGATAGGCAGGGCCTTCTTGCCTCGGTTGTTCTCTTATCTCTGCAGGCCGAACTAACAAACACACATACTCACACACGCACACACGCACACACGCATACACACATACACTCTTCACCTCTCGACTCCTACTTATTAGTCGCCCCTTACAAGAGGCAGGGCCTTCTTGCCTCGGCCGTATTCTTATCTCTGCAAGCCAAACAGACACAAACATATACACACACACACACGCACACACACGCACACACGCACACACACACACATACACTCTTCACCTCTCGACTCCTACCCGTTAGTTGCCTCTTAACGACAGGCAGTGCCTTCTTGCCACGGCCGTGTTCTCATCTCTGCGAGCCGACCGGACACACACACACACACACTGGCACACACACATACACACACACACACTCACACACACACTCACACACGCACAAACACACATACACGCACACACGCACACACACATACACTCTTCACCTCTCGACTCCTACCTATTAGTCGCCTCTTACGATAGGCAGGGCCTTCTTGCCTCGGTTGTGCTCTTATCTCTGCAAGCCGAACTAACAAACACACATACTCACACACGCACACACGCACACATGCATACACACATACACTCTTCACCTCTCGACTCCTACTTATTAGTCGCCCCTTACAAGAGGCAGGGCCTTCTTGCCTCGGCCGTATTCTTATCTCTGCAAGCCAAACAGACACAAACATATACACACACACACGCACACACACGCACGCACGCACACACACACATACACTCTTCACCTCTCGACTCCTACCCGTTAGTTGCCTCTTAACGACAGGCAGTGCCTTCTTGCCACGGCCGTGTTCTCATCTCTGCGAGCCGACCGGACACACACACACTGACACACACACATACACACACACACTCACACACGCACGCACACACGCACACACACATACACTCTTCACCTCTCGACTCCTACCCATTATTCTCCTCTTACGACAGGCAGGGACTTCTTGCCACGGCCGTGTTTTTATCTCTGCAAGCCAAACGGACACACACACACACACACGCACACACACACACACGCACACGCACACGCACACGCACACACTCTCTACCTCTCGACTCCTATCCATTAGTCGCCTATTACGACAGGCATGGCCTTCTTGCCACCGCTTTTTTCTTATCTCTGCGAGCGAAGGGACACACACACACACACACATACACACACACACTCACACACACACACGCACATACGCACGCACACACGTACACACACATACATTCTTCACCTCTCTAATCCTACCTATTAGTCGCCTCTCACGACAGGCAGGGCCTTCTTGCCTCGGCCGTGTTCTTATTTCTGCAAGACGAACGGACACACACACATACTCACACACTCACACACACACGCACACACGCACACACACATACACTCTTCACCTCTCTACTCCTACCTATTAGTCGCCTATTACGATAGGCAGGGCCTGCTTGCCTCGGTCGTGTTCTTATTTCTGCAAGCCGAACTAATACACACACATACTCACACACGCACACACACACACGCACACACGCACACACACACACATACACTCTTCACCTTTCGACTCCTACTTATTAGTCGCCCATTACAAGAGGCAGGGCCTTCTTGCCTCTGCCGTATTTTTATCTCTGCAAGCCAAACAGACACACACACATACACACACACTTACACACGCACCCACACGCACACACGCACACACACACACATACACTCTTCACCTCTCGACTCCTACCCGTTAGTTGCCTCTTAACGACAGGCAGTGCCTTCTTGCCACGGCCGTGTTCTCATCTCTGCGAGCCGACCGGACACACACACACACACTGGCACACACACATACACACACACACACTCACACACGCACGCACACACGCACACACACATACACTCTTCACCTCTCGACTCCTACCCATTATTCTCCTCTTACGACAGGCAGGGACTTCTTGCCACGGCCGTGTTTTTATCTCTGCAAGCCAAACGGACACACACACACACGCACACACACACACACGCACACGCACACGCACACGCACACACTCTCTACCTCTCGACTCCTATCCATTAGTCGCCTCTTACGACAGGCATGGCCTTCTTGCCACCGCTTTTTTCTTATCTCTGCGAGCCGAACGGACACACACACACACACACTTGCACACATACACACACACACACATACACGCTTCACCTCTCGACTCCTACCCCTTAGTCGCTCCTTACAGCAAGCATGGCCTTCTTGCCACGGACGTATTCTTATCTCTGCGAGCCGAAGGGATACACACACACATACACACACACACACACGCACACACGCACACACACACATACACTCTTCACCTCTTGACTCCTACCTATTAGTCGCCTCTTACGATAGGCAGGGCCTTCTTGCCTCGGTCGTGCTCTTATCTCTGCAAGCCGAACGGACACACACACTCACACACAAATACACACACACACTCACACATGCACACACACGCACACACGCACACTCACACACACATACACTCTTCACCTCTCGACTCCTACCCATTAGTCGCCTCTTACGACAGGCAGGGCCTTCTTGCCACGGCCGTGTTCGTATCTCTGCGAGCCGACTGGACACACACACTCACACACACAAATACACACATACACTCACACATGCACACACACGCACACACGCACACTTACACACACATACACTCTTCACCTCTCGACTCCTACCCATTAGTCGCCTCTTACGACAGGCAGGGCCTTCTTGCCACGGCCGTGTTCGTATCTCTGCGAGCCGACTGGACACACACACTCACACACACAAATACACTCACACACTCACACATGCACACACACGCACACACGCACACTCACACACACATACACTCTTCACCTCTCGACTTCTACCCATTAGTCGCCTCTTACGACAGGCAGGGCCTTCTTGCCACGGCCGTGTTCTTATCTCTGCGAGCCGACTGGACACACACACACTCACACACACAAATACACACACACACTCACACACGCACACTCACACACACATACACTCTTCACCACTCGACTCCTACCCATTAGTCGCCTCTTACGAAAGGCAGGGCCTTCTTGCCACGGCCGTGTTCTTATCTCTGAGAGCCGACTGGACACACACACACTCACACACGCACACACACGCACACACACACTTACACACATACACTCTTCACCTCTCGACTCCTACGCATTAGTCGCCGCTTACGACAGGCAGGGCCTTCTTGGCACGGACGTGTCCTTATCACTGCGAGCCGACCGGACACACACACTCACACACGCACACACACACGCACACACGCACACACACACGTACACTCTTCACCTCTCCACCCCTACCTTTTAGTCGCCTCTTACGAGAGGCAGGGCCTTCTTGCCCCGGCCGTATTCATATCTCTGCAAGCTGAACGGACACACACACTCATACACACACACTCACACACGCACAAACACACATACACGCACACACGCACACACACATACACTCTTCACCTCTCGACTCCTACCTATTAGTCGCCTCTTACGATAGGCAGGGCCTTCTTGCCTCGGTTGTGCTCTTATCTCTGCAAGCCGAACTAACAAACACACATACTCACACACGCACACACGCACACACGCATACACACATACACTCTTCACCTCTCGACTCCTACTTATTAGTCGCCCCTTACAAGAGGCAGGGCCTTCTTGCCTCGGCCGTATTCTTATCTCTGCAAGCCAAACAGACACAAACATATACACACACACACGCACACACACGCACGCACGCACACACACACACACATACACTCTTCACCTCTCGACTCCTACCCGTTAGTTGCCTCTTAACGACAGGCAGTGCCTTCTTGCCACGGCCGTGTTCTCATCTCTGCGAGCCGACCGGACACACACACACTGACACACACACATACACACACACACTCACACACGCACGCACACACGCACACACACATACACTCTTCACCTCTCGACTCCTACCCATTATTCTCCTCTTACGACAGGCAGGGACTTCTTGCCACGGCCGTGTTTTTATCTCTGCAAGCCAAACGGACACACACACACACGCACACACACACACACACGCACACGCACACGCACACGCACACACTCTCTACCTCTCGACTCCTATCCATTAGTCGCCTCTTACGACAGGCATGGCCTTCTTGCCACCGCTTTTTTCTTATCTCTGCGAGCGAAGGGACACACACACACATACACACACACACTCACACACACACACGCACATACGCACGCACACACGTACACACACATACATTCTTCACCTCTCTAATCCTACCTATTAGTCGCCTCTCACGACAGGCAGGGCCTTCTTGCCTCGGCCGTGTTCTTATTTCTGCAAGACGAACGGACACACACACATACTCACACACTCACACACACACGCACACACGCACACACACATACACTCTTCACCTCTCTACTCCTACCTATTAGTCGCCTATTACGATAGGCAGGGCCTGCTTGCCTCGGTCGTGTTCTTATTTCTGCAAGCCGAACTAATACACACACATACTCACACACGCACACACACACACGCACACACGCACACACACACACATACACTCTTCACCTTTCGACTCCTACTTATTAGTCGCCCATTACAAGAGGCAGGGCCTTCTTGCCTCTGCCGTATTTTTATCTCTGCAAGCCAAACAGACACACACACATACACACACACTTACACACGCACCCACACGCACACACTCTCCACCTCTCGACTCCTATCCATTAGTCGCCTCTTAAGACAGGCAGGGCCTTCTTGCCACAAACGTATACCTATCTCTGCGAGCCGAACGGACACACACACACACACTTGCACACATACACACACACACACATACACGCTTCACCTCTCGACTCCTACCCCTTAGTCGCTCCTTACAGCAAGCATGGCCTTCTTGCCACGGACGTATTCTTATCTCTGCGAGCCGAAGGGATACACACACACATACACACACACACACGCACACACGCACACACACACATACACTCTTCACCTCTTGACTCCTACCTATTAGTCGCCTCTTACGATAGGCAGGGCCTTCTTGCCTCGGTCGTGCTCTTATCTCTGCAAGCCGAACGGACACACACACTCACACACAAATACACACACACACTTACACATGCACACACACGCACACACGCACACTCACACACACATACACTCTTCACCTCTCGACTCCTACCCATTAGTCGCCTCTTACGACAGGCAGGGCCTTCTTGCCACGGCCGTGTTCGTATCTCTGCGAGCCGACTGGACACACACACTCACACACACAAATACACACATACACTCACACATGCACACACACGCACACACGCACACTCACACACACATACACTCTTCACCTCTCGACTGCTACCCATTAGTCGCCTCTTACGACAGGCAGAGCCTTCTTGCCACGGCCGTGTTCTTATCTCTGCGAGCCGACTGGACACATACACACTCACACACACAAATACACACACACACTCACACACGCACACACCCGCACACTCACACACACATACACTCTTCACCACTCGACTCCTACCCATTAGTCGCCTCTTACGACAGGCAGGGCCTTCTTGCCACGGCCGTGTTCGTATCTCTGCGAGCCGACTGGACACACACACTCACACACACAAATACACACACACACACTCACACATGCACACACACGCACACACGCACACTCACACACACATACACTCCTCACCTCTCGACTCCTACCCATTAGTCGCCTCTTACGACAGGCAGGGCCTTCTTGCCACGGCCGTGTTCTTATCTCTGCGAGCCGACTGGACACACACACACTCACACACACAAATACACACACACACTCACACACGCACACACACGCACACTCACACACACATACACTCTTCACCTCTCGACTCCTACCCATTAGTCGCCTCTTACGAAAGGCAGGGCCTTCTTGCCACGGCCGTGTTCTTATCTCTGAGAGCCGACTGGACACACACACACTCACACACGCACACACACGCACACACGCACTTACACACATACACTCCTCACCTCTCGACTCCTACGCATTAGTCGCCGCTTACGACAGGCAGGGCCTTCTTGGCACGGCCGTGTCCTTATCACTGCGAGCCGACCGGACACACACACTCACACACGCACACACACACGCACACACGCACACACACACGTACACTCTTCACCTCTCGACTCCTACCCATTAGTTGCCTCTTACGACAGGCAGGCCTTCTTGCCTCGGCCGTATTCTAATCTCTGCGAGCCGAATGGACACACACAAACATACACACACACACTTACACACGCACAAACACACACACAGCCACACACGCACACACTCACGTACTCTCTTCACCTCTCGACTCCTACCCATTAGTCGCCTCTTACGACAGGCAGGGACTTCTTGCCACGGCCGTGTTCTTATCTCTGCAAGCCAAACGGACACACACACACACGCACACACAAACACACGCACACAGGCACACACGCACACACGCACACACGCACACGCACACATTCTCCACCTCTCGATTCCTATCCATTAGTCGCCTCTTAAGACAGGCAGGGCCTTCTTGCCACGGACGTATTCTTATCTCTGCGAGCCGAAAGGACACACACACACACACGCACACACAAACACACGCACACAGGCACACACGCACACACGCACACGTACACGCACACGCACACACTCTCCACCTCTCGACTAATATCCATTAGTCGCCTCTTAAGACAGGCAGGGCGTTCTTGCCTCGGCCGTATTCTTATCTCTGCAAGCCAAACGGACACACACACACACATACACACACACATACTCACACACGCACAAACACACGCACACACACAAAGACACATACACTCTTCACCTCTCGACTCCTATTCATTAGTCGCCTCTTACGACAGGCAGGGACTTCTTGCCACGGCCGTGTTCTTATCTTTGCGAGCCGAACGGACACACACACATACACACACACGCACACACACACGCACACACGCACCCACACACATACTCTCTTCACCTCTCGACTCCTACTTATTAGTCGCCCACTCTTCACATCTCGACTCCTACCCATTAGTCGCCCCGTACGATTTGCATCGCCTTCTTGCCACGGCTGTTTACTTATCTCTGCGAGCCGAAGGGACACACACACACATACATACACACACACACACACGCACGCGCACACGCACACACACATACACTCACACACACACAAACACGCCCACACGCACACACACATACATTCTTCACCTCTCGACTCCTACCTATTAGTCGCCTCTTACGATAGGCAGGGCCTTCTTGCCTTGGCCGTGTTCTTATCACTGCAAGCCGAACGGACACACACACATACTCACACACGCACACACACACGCACACACGCACACACACATACACTTTTCACCTCTCGACTCCTACTTATTAGTCGCCCACTCTTCGCCTCTCGACTCCTATCCATTAGTCGCCCCGTACGATTTGCATCGCTTTCTTGCCACGGCTGTTTTCTTATCTCTGCGAGCCGAAGGGACACACACACATACATACACACACACTCACAAACACACACACACGCACGCACACACGCACACACACATACACTCACACACACACAAACACGCCCACACGCACACACACATACATTCTTCACCTCTCGACTCCTACCTATTAGTCGCCTCTTACGATAGGCAACGACTTCTTGCCACGGCCGTGTTCTTATCTCTGCAAGCCGAACGGACACACACACGACTCACACACGCACACACACACGCACACACGCACACACACATACACTCTTCACCTCTCGACTCCTACCTATTAGTCGCCCCTTACAACTGGCAGGGTCTTCTTGCCTTGGCCGTATTCTTACCTCTGCAAGCCAGACGGACACACACACATACACACACACACGCACACACACGCACACACGCACACACACACACACATACACTCTTCACCTCTCGACCCCTACCCATTAGTCGCCTCTTACGACAGGCAGGGCCTTCCTGCCACGGCCATGTTCTTATCTCTGCGAGCCGACCGGACACACACACTCACACACACACATACAAGAACACACACACACACGCACGCACACCCGCGCACACACATATATACACTCTCCACCTTTCGACTCCTATCCATTAGTCGCCTCTTAAGACAGGCATGACCTTCTTGCCACGGACGTATTCTTATCTCTGCAAGCCGAACGGACACACACACATACTCACACACGCACACACACACGCACACACGTACACACACACATACACTCTTCACCTCTCGACTCCTACCTATTAGTCGCCCCTTACAACTGGCAGGGTCTTCTTGCCTTGGCCGTATTCTTACCTCTGCAAGCCAGACGGACACACACACATACACACACACACGCACACACACGCACACACGCACACACACACACATACACTCTTCACCTCTCGACCCCTACCCATTAGTCGCCTCTTACGACAGGCAGGGCCTTCCTGCCACGGCCATGTTCTTATCTCTGCGAGCCGACCGGACACACACACTCACACACACACATACAAGAACACACACACACACGCACGCACACCCGCGCACACACATATATACACTCTCCACCTTTCGACTCCTACCCATTAGTCGCCTCTTACGACAGGCAGGGACTTCTTGCCACGGCCGTGTTCTCATTTCAGCGAGCCGAACGGACACACACACACACACGCACACACAAAAACACGCACACAGGCACAAACGCACACACGCAAACGCACACGCACACGCACACACTCTCCACCTCTCGAGTCCTATCCATTAGTCGCCTCTTAAGACAGGCAGAGCCTTCTTGCAACGAACGCATTCTTATCTCTGCGAGCCGAAAGGACACGCACACACACTCACACACAAACACACACACGCAAGCACACATACACTATTCACCTCTCGACTTCTACCCATTATTCTCCTCTTACGACAGGCAGGGACTTCTTGCCACGGCCGTGTTCTTATCTCTGCAAGCCGAACGGACACACACACACGCACACACAAACACACACACACACACACGCACACACGCACACACACGCACCCACGCACACGCACACGCACACGCACACGCACACACTCTCCACCTCTCGACTCCTATCCATTAGCCGCCTCTTAAGACAGGTAGGGCCTTCTTGCCACGGCCGTAATCTTATCTCTGCGAGCCGAGCGGACAAACACACACACTCACACACACACACACACATACACTTTTCACCTCTCGACCCCTACCTTTTAGTCGCCTCTTACGAGAGGCAGGGCCTTCTTGCCCCGGCCGTATTCATATCTCTGCAAGCCGAACGGACACACACACTCATACACACACACTCACACACGCACAAACACACATACACGCACACACGCACACAAACATACACTCTTCACCTCTCGACTCCTACCCATTAGTCGCCTCTTACGACAGGCAAGGCCTTCTTGCCTCGGCCGTATTCTTATCTCTGCAAGCCGAACGGACACATACACACGCACACACACGCACACACACAAAAACACTTTTCACCTCTCGACTTCTACACATTAGTTGCCTCTTACGACAGGCATGGCCTTCTTGCCTCGACCGTATTCTAATCTCTGCGAGCCGAATGGACACACACATACATACACACACACTTACACACGCACAAACACACACACACCCACACACGCACACACACACACACACATACACTATTCACCTTTCGACTCCTACCTATTAGTCGCCCCTTACAAGAGAGAGGGCCTTCTTGCCTCGGCCGTATTCTTATCTCTGCAAGCCAAACAGACACACACATACACACGCACACACACGCACACACGCACACACACACACACATACACTCTTCACCTCTCGACTCCTACCCGTTAGTTGCCTCTTAACGACAGGCAGTGCCTTCTTGCCACGGCCGTGTTCTCATCTCCGCGAGCCGACCGGACACACACACACTGACACACACACATACACACACACACTCACACACGCACGCACACACGCACACACACACATACACTCTTCACCTCTCGACTCCTACCCATTATTCTCCTCTTACGACAGGCAGGGACTTCTTGCCACGGCCGTGTTTTTATCTCTGCAAGCCAAACGGACACACACACACACACGCACACACACACACGCACACGCACACGCACACGCACACGCACACACTCTCCACCTATCGACTCCTATCCATTAGTCGCCTCTTACGACAGGCATGGCCTTCTTGCCACCGCTTTTTTCTTATCTCTGCGAGCGAAGGGACACACACACACACACATACACACACACACTCACACACACACACGCACATACGCACGCACACACGTACACACACATACATTCTTCACCTCTCTAATCCTAACTATTAGTCGCCTCTCACGACAGGCAGGGCCTTCTTGCCTCGGCCGTGTTCTTATTTCTGCAAGACGAACGGACACACACACATACTCACACACTCACACACACACGCACACACGCACACACGCACACACACACATACACTCTTCACCTCTCTACTCCTACCTATTAGTCGCCTATTACGATAGGCAGGGCCTGCTTGCCTCGGTCGTGTTCTTATTTCTGCAAGCCGAACTAATACACACACATACTCACACACGCACACACACACACGCACACACGCACACACACACATACACTCTTCACCTCTTGACTCCTACCTATTAGTCGCCTCTTCCGATAGGCAGGGCCTTCTTGCCTCGGTCGTGCTCTTATCTCTGCAAGCCGAACGGACACACACACTCACACACAAATACACACACACACTCACACATGCACACACACGCACACACGCACACTCACCCACACATACACTCTTCACCTCTCGACTCCTACCCATTAGTCGCCTCTTACGACAGGCAGGGCCTTCTTGCCACGGCCGTGTTCGTATCTCTGCGAGCCGACTGGACACACACACTCACACACACAAATACACACACACACTCACACATGCACACACACGCACACACGCACACTCACACACACATACACTCTTCACCTCTCGACTCCTACCCATTAGTCGCCTCTTACGACAGGCAGGGCCTTCTTGCCACGGCCGTGTTCGTATCTCTGCGAGCCGACTGGACACACACACTCACACACACAAATACACACACACACTCACACATGCACACACACGCACACACGCACACTCACACACACATACACTCTTCACCTCTCGACTTCTACCCATTAGTCGCCTCTTACGACAGGCAGGGCCTTCTTGCCACGGCCGTGTTCTTATCTCTGCGAGCCGACTGGACACACACACACTCACACACACAAATACACACACACACACTCACACACGCACACACACGCACACTCACACACACATACACTCTTCACCACTCGACTCCTACCCATTAGTCGCCTCTTACGACAGGCAGGGCCTTCTTGCCACGGCCGTGTTCGTATCTCTGCGAGCCGACTGGACACACACACTCACACACACAAATACACACACACACTCACACACACACGCACACGCACACACGCACACTCACACACACATACACTCTTCACCTCTCGACTCCTACCCATTAGTCGCCTCTTACGACAGGCAGGGCCTTCTTGCCACGGCCGTGTTCTTATCTCTGCGAGCCGACTGGACACACACACACTCACACACACAAATACACACACACACTCACACACGCACACACACGCACACTCACACACACATACACTCTTCACCTCTCGACTCCTACCCATTAGTCGCCTCTTACGAAAGGCAGGGCCTTCTTTCCACGGCCGTGTTCTTTTCTCTGAGAGCCGACTGGACACACACACACACTCATACACGCACACACACGCACACACGCACTTACACACATACACTCTTCACCTCTCGACTCCTAAGCATTAGTCGCCGCTTACGACAGGCAGGGCCTTCTTGGCACGGACGTGTCCTTATCACTGCGAGCCGACCGAACACACACACTCACACACGCACACACACACGCACACACGCACACACACGCACACTCACACACACATACACTCTTCACCTCTCGACTCCTACCCATTAGTCGCCTCTTACGAAAGGCAGGGCCTTCTTTCCACGGCCGTGTTCTTTTCTCTGAGAGCCGACTGGACACACACACACACTCATACACGCACACACACGCACACACGCACTTACACACATACACTCTTCACCTCTCGACTCCTACCCATTAGTTGCCTCTTACGACAGGCATGGCCTTCTTGCCTCGGCCGTATTCTAATCTCTGCGAGCCGAATGGACACACACAAACATACACACACACACTTACACACGCACAAACACACACACACCCACACACGCACACACACACACACATACACTCTTCACCTCTCGACTCCTACCAATTAGTCGCCACTTACGACAGGCAGGGCCCTCTTGCCTTGGCCGTATTCTTATCTCTGCAAGCCGAACTGACACATACACACTCACACACACAAGCACGCACACACGCACACACACGCATACACACAAAAACACTTTTCACCTCTCGACTCCTACCAATTAGTCGCCACTTACGACAGGCAGGGCATTCTTGCCTCGGCCGTATTCTTATCTCTGCAAGCCGAACGGACATATACACACTCACACACACACGCACGCACACACGCACACACACGCACGCACACACGCACACACACGCACACAAACACACAAATACATTCTTCACCTCTCGACTCCTACCAATTAGTCGCCACTTACGACAGGCAGGGCCCTCTTGCCTCGGCCGTATTCTAATCTCTGCGAGCCGAATGGACACACACAAACATACACACACACACTTACACACGCACAAACACACACACACCCACACACGCACACACTCACGTACTCTCTTCACCTCTCGACTCCTACCCATTAGTCGCCTCTTACGACAGGCAGGGACTTCTTGCCACGGCCGTGTTCTTATCTCTGCAAGCCGAACGGACACACACACACGCACACACAAACACACGCACACAGGCACACACGCACACACGCACACACGCACACGCACACATTCTCCACCTCTCGATTCCTATCCATTAGTCGCCTCTTAAGACAGGCAGGGCCTTCTTGCCACGGACGTATTCTTATCTCTGCGAGCCGAAAGGACACACACACACACACGCACACACAATCACACGCACACAGGCACACACGCACACACGCACACGTACACGCACACGCACACACTCTCCACCTCTCGACTAATATCCATTAGTCGCCTCTTAAGACAGGCAGGGCGTTCTTGCCTCGGCCGTATTCTTATCTCTGCAAGCCAAACGGACACACACACACACACATACACACACACATACTCACACACGCACAAACACACGCACACACACAAAGACACATACACTCTTCACCTCTCGACTCCTATTCATTAGTCGCCTCTTACGACAGGCAGGGACTTCTTGCCACGGCCGTGTTCTTATCTTTGCGAGCCGAACGGACACACACACATACACACACACGCACACACACACGCACACACGCACCCACACACATACTCTCTTTACCTCTCGACTCCTACTTATTAGTCGCCCACTCTTCACATCTCGACTCCTACCCATTAGTCGCCCTGTACGATTTGCATCGCCTTCTTGCCACGGCTGTTTTCTTATCTCTGCGAGCCGAAGGGACACACACACATACATACACACACACTCACAAATACACACACACACACACGCACGCGCACACGCACACACACATACACTCACACACACACAAACACGCCCACACGCACACACACATACATTCTTCACCTCTCGACTCCTACCTATTAGTCGCCTCTTACGATAGGCAGGACCTTCTTGCCTTGGCCGTGTTCTTATCACTGCAAGCCGAACGGACACACACACATACTCACACACGCACACACACACGCACACACGCACACACACATACACTTTTCACCTCTCGACTCCTACTTATTAGTCGCCCACTCTTCGCCTCTCGACTCCTATCCATTAGTCGCCCCGTACGATTTGCATCGCTTTCTTGCCACGGCTGTTTTCTTATCTCTGCGAGCCGAAGGGACACACACACATACATACACACACACTCACAAACACACACACACACGCACGCACACACGCACACACACATACACTCACACACACACAAACACGCCCACACGCACACACACATACATTCTTCACCTCTCGACTCCTACCTATTAGTCGCCTCTTACGATAGGCAGGGCCTTCTTGCCTCGGTCGTGTTTTTATCTCTGCAAGCCGAACTAACACACACACATACTCACACACGCACACACACACGCACACCCGCACACACACATACACTTTTCACCTCTCGACTCCTACTTATTAGTCGCCCACTTTTCACCTCTCGACTCCTACTTATTAGTCGCCCACTCTTCGCCTCTCGACTCCTATCCATTAGTCGCCCACACACACACACACGCACACCCGCACACACACGCACCCACGCACACGCACACGCACACACGTACACACACACATACACTCTTCACCTCTCGACTCCTACCCATTAGCCGCCTCTTAAGACAGGTAGGGCCTTCTTGCCACGGCCGTAATCTTATCTCTGCGAGCCGAGCGGACAAACACACACACTCACACACACACACACACATACACTCTTCACCTCTCGACCCCTACCTTTTAGTCGCCTCTTACGAGAGGCAGGGCCTTCTTGCCCCGGCCGTATTCATATCTCTGCAAGCCGAACGGACACACACACTCATACACACACACTTACACACGCACAAACACACATACACGCACACACGCACACAAACATACACTCTTTACCTCTCGACTCCTACCCATTAGTCGCCTCTTACGACAGGCAAGGCCTTCTTGCTTCGGCCGTATTCTTATCTCTGCAAGCCGAACGGACACATACACACGCACACACACGCACACACACAAAAACACTTTTCACCTCTCGACTCCTACCCATTAGTTGCCTCTTACGACAGGCATGGCCTTCTTGCCTCGGCCGTATTCTAATCTCTGCGAGCCGAATGGACACACACATACATACACACACACTTACACACGCACAAACACACACACACCCACACACGCACACACACACACACACATACACTATTCACCTTTCGACTCCTACCTATTAGTCGCCCCTTACAAGAGAGAGGGCCTTCTTGCCTCGGCCGTATTCTTATCTCTGCAAGCCAAACAGACACACACACATACACACACACTTACACACGCACACACACGCACACACGCACACACACACACACACTCTTCACCTCTCGACTCCTACCAATTAGTCGCCACTTACGACAGGCAGGGCCTTCTTGCCTCGGCCGTATTCTTATCTCTGCAAGCCGAACGGACACACACACACTCACACACACACGCACGCACACACGCACACACACGCACACACACACACACACACAAATACACTCTTCACCTCTCGACTCCTACCCATTAGTCGCCATTTACGACAGGCAGGGCCTTCTTGCCTCGGCCGTATTCTTATCTCTGCAAGCCGAACGGACACACACACACTCACACACAGACGCACGCACACACGCACACACACGCACACACGCACACACACACATACACTCTTCACCTCTCGACTCCTACCCATTAGTCGCCTCTTAACGACAGGCAGTGCCTTCTTGCCACGGCCGTGTTCTCATCTCTGCGAGCCGACTGGACACACACACACACACACTGACACACACACATACACACACACACTCACACACGCACGCACACACGCACACACATACACACACTCTTCACCTCTCGACTCCTACCCATTATTCTCCTCTTACGACAGGCAGGGACTTCTTGCCACGGCCGTGTTCTTATCTCTGCAAGCCAAACGGACACACACACACTCACACACACACACACGCACACGCACCCGCACACGCACACACTCTCCACCTCTCGACTCCTATCCATTAGTCGCCTCTTACGACAGGCATGGCCTTCTTGCCACCGCTTTTTTCTTATCTCTGCGAGCGAAGGGACACACACACACACACACATACACACACACACTCACACACACATGCACACACGCACGCACACACGCACACACACATACACTCACACACACACAAACACACACACACGCACACACGCACACACACACACACACATACACTTTTCACCTCTCGACTCCTACCCATTATTCTCCTATTACGACAGGCAGGGACTTCTTGCCACGGCCGTGTTCTTATCTCTGCAAGCCGAACGGACACACACACATACTCACACACGCCCACACACACGCACACACGTACACACACACACATACACTCTTCACCTCTCGACTCCTACCCATTAGCCGCCTCTTACGACAGGCAGGGCCTTCTTGCCACGGCCGTGTTCTCATTTCAGCGAGCTGACCGGACACACACACACGCACACACAAACACACGCACACAGGCACAAACGCACACACGCAAACGCACACGCACACGCACACACTCTCCACTTCTCGAGTCCTATCCATTAGTCGCCTCTTAAGACAGGCAGAGCCTTCTTGCAACCAACGCATTCTTATCTCTGCGAGCCGAAAGGACACACACACACACTCACACACAAACACACACACGCAAGCACACATACACTATTCACCTCTCGACTTCGGCCCATTATTCTCCTCTTACGACAGGCAGGGACTTGTTGCCACGGCCGTGTTCTTATCTCTGCAAGCCGAACGGACACACACACACGCACACACAAACACACACACACACGCACACACGCACACACACGCACCCATACACACGCACACGCACACGCACACACTCTCCACCTCTCGACTCCTATCCATTAGCCGCCTCTTAAGACAGGTAGGGCCTTCTTGCCACGGCCGTAATCTTATCTCTGAGAGCCGAGCGGACAAACAAACACACTCACACACACACACACACACACACACACATACACTCTTCACCTCTCGACCCCCACCTTTTAGTCGCCTCTAACGAGAGGCAGGGCCTTCTTGCCCCGGCCGTATTCATATCTCTGCAAGCCGAACGGACACACACACTCATACACACACACTCACACACGCACAAACACACATACACGCACACACGCACACACACATACACTCTTCACCTCTCGACTCCTACCTATTAGTCGCCTCTTACGATAGGCAGGGCCTTCTTGCCTCGGTTGTGCTCTTATCTCCGCAAGCCGAACTAACAAACACACATACTCACACACGCACACACGCACACACGCACACACGCATACACACATACACTCTTCACCTCTCGACTCCTACTTATTAGTCGCCCCTTACAAGAGGCAGGGCTTTCTTGCCTCGGGCGTATTCTTATCTCTGCAAGCCAAACAGACACAAACATATACACACACACACACGCACACACACGCACACACGCACACACACACACATACACTCTTCACCTCTCGACTCCTACCCGTTAGTTGCCTCTTAACGACAGGCAGTGCCTTCTTGCCACGGCCGTGTTCTCATCTCTGCGAGCCGACCGGACACACACACACACTGACACACACACATACACACACACACTCACACACGCACGCACACACGCACACACACACATACACTCTTCACCTCTCGACTCCTACCCATTATTCTCCTCTTACGACAGGCAGGGACTTCTTGCCACGGCCGTGTTTTTATCTCTGCAAGCCAAACGGACACACACACACACGCACACACACACACACACGCACACGCACACGCACACGCACACACTCTCCACCTCTCGACTCCTATCCATTAGTCGCCTCTTACGACAGGCATGGCCTTCTTGCCACCGCTTTTTTCTTATCTCTGCGAGCGAAGGGACACACACACACACATACACACACACACTCACACACACACACGCACATACGCACGCACACACGTACACACACATACATTCTTCACCTCTCTAATCCTAACTATTAGTCGCCTCTCACGACAGGCAGGGCCTTCTTGCCTCGGCCGTGTTCTTATTTCTGCAAGACGAACGGACACACACACATACTCACACACTCACACACACACGCACACACGCACACACGCACACACACACACACATGCACTCTTCACCTCTCTACTCCTACCTATTAGTCGCCTATTACGATAGGCAGGGCCTGCTTGCCTCGGTCGTGTTCTTATTTCTGCAAGCCGAACTAATACACACACATACTCACACACGCACACACACACACACACGCACACACGCACACACACACACATACACTCTTCACATTTCGACTCCTACTTATTAGTCGCCCATTACAAGAGGCAGGGCCTTCTTGCCTCTGCCGTATTTTTATCTCTGCAAGCCAAACAGACACACACACATACACACACACTTACACACGCACCCACACGTACACACTCTCCACCTCTCGACTCCTATCCATTAGTAGCCTCTTACGACAGGCAGGGCCTTCTTGCCACAAACGTATACCTATCTCTGCGAGCCGAACGGACACACACACACACACTTGCACACATACACACACACACATACACGCTTCACCTCTCGACTCCTACCCCTTAGTCGTTTCTTACAGCAAGCATGGCCTTCTTGCCACGGACGTATTCTTATCTCTGCGAGCCGAAGGGATACACACACACATACACACACACACATTCACACGCACACACGCACACACACACATACACTCTTCACCTCTTGACTCCTACCTATTAGTCGCCTCTTCCGATAGGCAGGGCCTTCTTGCCTCGGTCGTGCTCTTATCTCTGCAAGCCGAACGGACACACACACTCACACACAAATACACACACACACTCACACATGCACACACACGCACACACGCACACTCACCCACACATACACTCTTCACCTCTCGACTCCTACCCATTAGTCGCCTCTTACGACAGGCAGGGCCTTCTTGCCACAGCCGTGTTCGTATCTCTGCGAGCCGACTGGACACACACACTCACACACACAAATACACACACACACTCACACATGCACACACACGCACACACGCACACTCACACACACATACACTCTTCACCTCTCGACTTCTACCCATTAGTCGCCTCTTACGACAGGCAGGGCCTTCTTGCCACGGCCGTGTTCTTATCTCTGCGAGCCGACTGGACACACACACACTCACACACACAAATACACACACACACTCACACACGCACACTCACACACACATACACTCTTCACCACTCGACTCCTACCCATTAGTCGCCTCTTACGACAGGCAGGACCTTCTTGCCACGGCCGTGTTCGTATCTCTGCGAGCCGACTGGACACACACACTCACACACACAAATACACACACACACTCACACATGCACACACACGCACACACGCACACTCACACACACATACACTCTTCACCTCTCGACTCCTACCCATTAGTCGCCTCTTACGACAGGCAGGGCCTTCTTGCCACGGCCGTGTTCTTATCTCTGCGAGCCGACTGGACACACACACACTCACACACACAAATACACACACACACTCACACACGCACACACACGCACACTCACACACACATACACTCTTCACCTCTCGACTCCTACCCATTAGTCGCCTCTTACGAAAGGCAGGGCCTTCTTTCCACGGCCGTGTTCTTTTCTCTGAGAGCCGACTGGACACACACACACACTCACACACGCACACACACGCACACACGCACTTACACACATACACTCTTCACCTCTCGACTCCTACGCATTAGACGCCGCTTACGACAGGCAGGGCCTTCTTGGCACGGACGTGTCCTTATCACTGCGAGCCGACCGGACACACACACTCACACACGCACACACACACGCACACACGCACACACACACGTACACTCTTCACCTCTCGACTCCTACCCATTAGTTGCCTCTTACGACAGGCATGGCCTTCTTGCCTCGGCCGTATTCTAATCTCTGCGAGCCGAATGGACACGCATACATACACACACACACTTACACACGCACAAACACACACACACCCACACACGCACACACACACACACACACACACACACACACACACACATACACTCTTCACCTCTCGACTCCTACCAATTAGTCGCCACTTACGACAGGCAGGGCCCTCTTGCCTTGGCCGTATTCTTATCTCTGCAAGCCGAACGGACACATACACACTCACACACACAAGCACGCACACACGCACACACACGCACACACACAAAAACACTTTTCACCTCTCGACTCCTCCCAATTAGTCGCCACTTACGACAGGCAGGGCATTCTTGCCATGGCCGTATTCTTATCTCTGCAAGCCGAACGGACATATACACACTCACACACACACGCACGCACACACGCACACACACGCACACAAACACACAAATACATTCTTCACCTCTCGACTCCTACCCATTAGTCGCCCCTTACGACAGGCATTGCCTTGTTGCCTCGGCCGTATTCTAATCTCTGCGAGCCGAATGGACACACACAAACATACACACACACACTTACACACGCACAAACACACACACACCCACACACGCACACACTCACGTACTCTCTTCACCTCTCGACTCCTACCCATTAGTCGCCTCTTACGACAGGCAGGGACTTCTTGCCACGGCCGTGTTCTTATCTCTGCAAGCCGAACGGACACACACACACGCACACACAAACACACGCACACAGGCACACACGCACACACGCACACACGCACACGCACACATTCTCCACCTCTCGATTCCTATCCATTAGTCGCCTTTTAAGACAGGCAGGGCCTTCTTGCCACGGACGTATTCTTATCTCTGCGAGCCGAAAGGACACACACACACACACGCACACACAAACACACGCACACAGGCACACACGCACACACGCACACGTACACGCACACGCACACACTCTCCACCTCTCGACTAATATCCATTAGTCGCCTCTTAAGACAGGCAGGGCGTTCTTGCCTCGGCCGTATTCTTATCTCTGCAAGCCAAACGGACACACACACACACATACACACACACATACTCACACACGCACAAACACACGCACACACACAAAGACACATACACTCTTCACCTCTCGACTCCTATTCATTAGTCGCCTCTTACGACAGGCAGGGACTTCTTGCCACGGCCGTGTTCTTATCTTTGCGAGCCGAACGGACACACACACATACACACACACGCACACACACGCACACACGCACCCACACACATACTCTCTTCACCTCTCGACTCCTACTTATTAGTCGCCCACTCTTCACATCTCGACTCCTACCCATTAGTCGCCCCGTACGATTTGCATCGCCTTCTTGCCACGGCTGTTTTCTTATCTCTGCGAGCCGAAGGGACACACACACATACATACACACACACTCACAAACACACACACACACACACGCACGCGCACACGCACACACACATACACTCACACACACACAAACACGCCCACACGCACACACACATACATTCTTCACCTCTCGACTCCTACCTATTAGTCGCCTCTTACGATAGGCAGGGCCTTCTTGCCTTGGCCGTGTTCTTATCACTGCAAGCCGAACGGACACACACACATACTCACACACGCACACACACACGCACACACGCACACACACATACACTTTTCACCTCTCGACTCCTACTTATTAGTCGCCCACTCTTCGCCTCTCGACTCCTATCCATTAGTCGCCCCGTACGATTTGCATCGCTTTCTTGCCACGGCTGTTTTCTTATCTCTGCGAGCCGAAGGGACACACACACATACATACACACACACTCACAAACACACACACACACGCACGCACACACGCACACACACATACACTCACACACACACAAACACGCCCACACGCACACACACATACATTCTTCACCTCTCGACTCCTACCTATTAGTCGCCTCTTACGATAGGCAGGGCCTTCTTGCCTCGGTCGTGTTTTTATCTCTGCAAGCCGAACTAACACACACACATACTTACACACGCACACACACACGCACACACGCACACACACATACACTTTTCACCTCTCGACTCCTACTTATTAGTCGCCCACTTTTCACCTCTCGACTCCTACTTATTAGTCGCCCACTCTTCGCCTCTCGACTCCTATCCATTAGTCGCCCACACACACACACACGCACACACGCACACACACGCACCCACGCACACGCACACGCACACGCACACGCACACACTCTCCACCTCTCGACTCCTATCCATTAGCCGCCTCTTAAGACAGGTAGGGCCTTCTTGCCACGGCCGTAATCTTATCTCTGCGAGCCGAGCGGACAAACACACACACTCACACACACACACACACACATACACGCTTCACCTCTCGACCCCTACCTTTTAGTCGCCTCTTACGAGAGGCAGGGCCTTCTTGCCCCGGCCGTATTCATATCTCTGCAAGCCGAACGGACACACACACTCATACACACACACTCACACACGCACAAACACACGCACACACACATACACTTTTCACCTACTTATTAGTCGCCCACTCTTCGCCTCTCGACTCCTATCCATTAGTCGCCCACACACACACACACGCACACACGCACACACACGCACCCACGCACACGCACACGCACACGCACACGCACACGCACACACTCTCCACCTCTCGACTCCTATCCATTAGCCGCCTCTTAAGACAGGTAGGGCCTTCTTGCCACGGCCGTAATCTTATCTCTGCGAGCCGAGCGGACAAACACACACACTCACACACACACACACACATACACTCTTCACCTCTCGACCCCTACCTTTAAGTCGCCTCTTACGATAGGCAGGGCCTTCTTGCCTCGGTCGTGTTTTTATCTCTGCAAGCCGAACTAACACACACACATACTCACACACGCACACACACACGCACACACGCACACACACATACAATTTTCACCTCTCGACTCCTACTTATTAGTCGCCCACTTTTCACCTCTCGACTCCTACTTATTAGTCGCCCACTCTTCGCCTCTCGACTCCTATCCATTAGTCGCCCACACACACACACACACGCACACACGCACACACACGCACCCACGCACACGCACACGCACACGCACACGCACACGCACACACTCTCCACCTCTCGACTCCTATCCATTAGCCGCCTCTTAAAACAGGTAGGGCCTTCTTGCCACGGCCGTAATTTATCGCTGCGAGCCGAGCGGACAAACACACACACGCACACACGCACACAAACATACACTCTTCACCTCTCGACTCCTACCCATTAGTCGCCTCTTACGACAGGCAAGGCCTTCTTGCCTCGGCCGTATTCTTATCTCTGCAAGCCGAACGGACACATACACACGCACACACACGCACACACACAAAAACACTTTTCACCTCTCGACTCCTACCCATTAGTTGCCTCTTACGACAGGCATGGCCTTCTTGCCTCGGCCGTATTCTAATCTCTGCGAGCCGAATGGACACACACATACATACACACACACTTACACACGCACAAACACACACACACCTACACACGCACACACACACACACACATACACTATTCACCTTTCGACTCCTACCTATTAGTCGCCCCTTACAAGAGAGAGGGCCTTCTTGCTTCGGCCGTATTCTTATCTCTGCAAGCCAAACAGACACACACACATACACACACACTTACACACGCACACACACGCACACACGCACACACACACATACACTCTTCACCTCTCGACTCCTACCAATTAGTCGCCACTTACGACAGGCAGAGCCTTCTTGCCTCGGCCGTATTCTTATCTCTGCAAGCCGAACGGACACACACACACTCACACACACACGCACGCACACACGCACACACACGCACACACACACACACACACAAATACACTCTTCACCTCTCGACTCCTACCCATTAGTCGCCACTTACGACAGGCAGGGCCTTCTTGCCTCGGCCGTATTCTTATCTCTGCAAGCCGAACGGACACACACACACTCACACACAGACGCACGCACACACGCACACACACGCACACACGCACACACACACATGCACTCTTCACCTCTCGACTCCTACCAATTAGTCGCCACTTACGACAGGCAGGGCCTTCTTGCCTCGGCCGTATTCTTATCTCTGCAAGCCCTACGGACACACACACACTCACACACACACGCACGCTCACACGCACACACACGCACACACGCACACACACACATACACTCTTCACCTCTCGACTCCTACCTATTAGTCGCCTCTTACGATAGGCAGGGCCTTCTTGCCTCGGTTGTGCTCTTATCTCTGCAAGCCGAACTAAAACACACACATACTCACACACGCACACACGCATACACACATACACTCTTCACCTCTCGACTCCTACTTATTAGTCGCCCCTTACAAGAGGCAGGACCTTCTTGCCTCGGCCGTATTCTTATCTCTGCAAGCCAAACAGACACACACACATACACACACACGCACACACACGCACACACCCACACACACACATACACTCTTCACCTCTCGACTCCTACCCATCATTCTCCTCTTACGACAGGCAGGGACTTCTTGCCACGGCCGTGTTCTTATCTCTGCAAGCCAAACGGACACACACACACTCACACACCCACACACGCACACGCACACGCACCCGCACACGCACACACTCTCCACCTCTCGACTCCTATCCATTAGTCGCCTCTTACGACAGGCATGGCCTTCTTGCCACCGCTTTTTTCTTATCTCTGCGAGCGAAGGGACACACACACACACACATACACACACACACTCACACACACATGCACACACGCACGCACACACGCACACACACATACACTCACACACACAAACACGCACATAAGCACACACATACATTCTTCACCTCTCTAATCCTACCTATTAGTCGCCTCTCACGACAGGCAGGGCCTTCTTGCCTCGGCCGTATTCTTATCTCTGCAAGCCAAACAGACACACACACATACACACACACTTACGCACGCACACACACGCACACACGCACACACACACATACACTCTTCTCCTCTCGACTCCTACCAATTCGTCGCCACTTACGACAGGCAGGGCCTTCTTGCTGCGGCCGTATTCTTATCTCTGCAAGCCGAACGGACACACACACACTCACACACACACGCACGCACACACGCACACACACGCACGCACACACACACAAATACACTCTTCACCTCTCGACTCCTACCCATTAGTCGCCACTTACGACAGGCAGGGCCTTCTTGCCTCGGCTGTATTCTTATCTCTGCAAGCCGAACGGACGCACACACTCACACACACACGCACGCACACACGCACACACACGCACACACGCACACACACACATACACTCTTTACCTCTCGACTCCTACAAATTAGTCGCCTCTTACGATAGGCAGGACCTTCTTGCCTCGGTTGTGCTCTTATCTCTGCAAGCCGAACTAACAAACACACATACTCACACACGCACACACGCACACACGCATACACACATACACTCTTCACCTCTCGACTCCTACTTATTAGTCGCCCCTTACAAGAGGAAGGGCCTTCTTGCCTCGGCCGTATTCTTATCTCTGCAAGCCAAACAGACACAAACATATACACACACACGCACACACACGCACACACGCACACACACACATACACTCTTCACCTCTCGACTCCTACCCATTAGTTGCCTCTTAACGACAGGCAGTGACTTCTTGCCACGGCCGAGTTCTCATCTCTGCGAGCCGACCGGACACACACACACACTGACACACACACATACACACACACACTCACACACGCACGCACACACGCACACACACATACACTCTTCACCTCTCGACTCCTACCCATTATTCTCCTCTTACGACAGGCAGGGACTTCTTGCCACGGCCGTGTTTTTATCTCTGCAAGCCAAACGGACACACACACACACACACGAACACACACACACACGCACACGCACACGCACACGCACACGCACACACTCTCTACCTCTCGACTCCCATCCATTAGTCGCCTCTTACGACAGGCATGGCCTTCTTGCCACCGCTTTTTTCTTATCTCTGCGAGCGAAGGGACACACACACACATACACACACACACACTCACACAAACACACGCACATACGCACGCACACACGCACACACACATACATTCTTCACCTCTCTAATCCTACCTATTAGTCGCCTCTCACGACAGGCAGGGCCTTCTTGCCTCGGCCGTGTTCTTATTTCTGCAAGACGAACGGACACACACACATACTTACACACGCACACACGCACGCACACACGCACACACACATACACTCTTCACCTCTCGACTCCTACCCATTAGTCGCCTCTTAACGACAGGCAGTGCCTTCTTGCCACGGCCGTGTTCTCATCTCTGCGAGCCGACCGGACACACACACACACTGACACACACACATACACACACACACTCACACACGCACGCACACACGCACACACATACATACACTCTTCACCTCTCGACTCCTACCCATTATTCTCCTCTTACGACAGGCAGGGACTTCTTGCCACAGCCGTGTTCTTATCTCTGCCAGCCAAACGGACACACACACACGCACACACACACACACACGCACACGCACCCGCACACGCACACACTCTCCACCTCTCGACTCCTATCCATTAGTCGCCTCTTACGACAGGCATGGCCTTCTTGCCATCGCTTTTTTCTTATCTCTGCGAGCGAAGGGACACACACACACACATACACACACACATTCACACACACATGCACACACGCACGCACACACGCACACGCACACGCACACGCACACACTCTCCACCTCTCGACTCCTATCCATTAGTCGCCTCTTACGACAGGCATGGCCTTCTTGCCACCGCTTTTTTCTTATCTCTGCGAGCGAAGGGACACACACACACATACACACACACACTCACACACACACACGCACATACGCACGCACACACGCACACACACATACATTCTTCACCTCTCTAATCCTACCTATTAGTCGCCTCTCACGACAGGCAGGGCCTTCTTGCCTCGGCCGTGTTCTTATTTCTGCAAGACGAACGGACACGGACACACATACTTACACACGGACACACGCACGCACACACGCACACACACATACACTCACACACACACAAACACGTACACACGCACACACACATACATTCTTCACCTCTCGACTCCTACCTATTAGTCGCCTCTTACGATAGGCAGGGCCTTCTTGCCTTGGGGGTGTTCTTATCTCTGCAAGCCGAACGGACACACACACATACTCACACACTCACACACACACGCACACACGCACACACACATACACTCTTCACCTCTCGACTCCTACCTATTAGTCGCCTATTACGATAGGCAGGGCCTGCTTGCCTCGGTCGTGTTCTTATTTCTGCAAGCCGAACTAATACACACACATACTCACACACGCACACACACGCACACACGCACACACACACACATACACTCTTCACCTCTCGACTCCTACTTATTAGTCGCCCATTACAAGAGGCAGGGCCTTCTTGCCTCTGCCGTATTTTTATCTCTGCAAGCCAAACAGACACACACACATACACACACACTTACACACGCACCCACACGCACACGCACACGCACACACTCTTCACCTCTCGACTCCTATCCATTAGTCGCCTCTTAAGACAGGCAGGGCCTTCTTGCCACGGACGTATACCTATCTCTGCGAGCCGAACGGACACACACACACACACTTGCACACATACACACATACACGCTTCACCTCTCGACTCCTACCCATTAGTCGCTCCTTACAGCAAGCATGGCCTTCTTGCCACGGACGTATTCTTATCTCTGCGAGCCGAAGGGATACACACACACATACACACACACACACACACGCACACACGCACACACACACATACACTCTTCACCTCTTGACTCCTACCTATTAGTCGCCTCTTACGATAGGCAGGGCCTTCTTGCCTCGGTCGTGCTCTTATCTCTGCAAGCCGAACGGACACACACACACACACATACACACACACTCTCACACGCACACACACGCACATACGCACACACATATACACTCTTCACTACTCGACTCCTACCCATTAGTCGCCTCTTACGACAGGCAGGGCCTTCTTGCCACGGCCGTGTTCGTATCTCTGCGAGCCGACTGGACACACACACTCACACACACAAATACACACACACACTCACACATGCACACACACGCACACACGCACACTCACACACACATACACTCTTCAACTCTCGACTCCTACCCATTAGTCGCCTCTTACGACAGGCAGGGCCTTCTTGCCACGGCCGTGTTCTTATCTCTGCGAGCCGACTGGATACACACACACTCACACACACAAATACACACACACACTCACACACGCACACTCACACACACATACACTCTTCACCTCTCGACTCCTACCCATTAGTCGCCTCTTACGAAAGGCAGGGCCTTCTTGCCTCGGCCGTATTCTTATCTCTGCAAGCCAAACGGACACACACACACATACACACACACATACTCACACACGCACAAACACACGCACACACACAAAGACACATACACTCTTCACCTCTCGACTCCTATTCATTAGTCGCCTCTTACGACAGGCAGGGACTTCTTGCCACGGCCGTGTTCTTATCTTTGCGAGCCGAACGGACACACACACATACACACACACGCACACACACGCACACACGCACCCACACACATACTCTCTTCACCTCTCGACTCCTACTTATTAGTCGCCCACTCTTCGCCTCTCGACTCCTATCCATTAGTCGCCCCGTACGATTTGCATCGCTTTCTTGCCACGGCTGTTTTCTTATCTCTGCGAGCCGAAGGGACACACACACATACATACACACACACTCACAAACACACACACACACACGCACGCACACACGCACACACACATACACTCACACACACACAAACACGCCCACACGCACACACACATACATTCTTCACCTCTCGACTCCTACCTATTAGTCGCCTCTTACGATAGGCAGGGCCTTCTTGCCTTGGCCGTGTTCTTATCACTGCAAGCCGAACGGACACACACACATACTCACACACGCACACACACACGCACACACGCACACACACATACACTTTTCACCTCTCGACTCCTACTTATTAGTCGCCCACTCTTCGCCTCTCGACTCCTATCCATTAGTCGCCCCGTACGATTTGCATCGCTTTCTTGCCACGGCTGTTTTCTTATCTCTGCGAGCCGAAGGGACACACACACATACATACACACACACTCACAAACACACACACACACGCACGCACACACGCACACACACATACACTCACACACACACAAACACGCCCACACGCACACACACATACATTCTTCACCTCTCGACTCCTACCTATTAGTCGCCTCTTACGATAGGCAGGGCCTTCTTGCCTCGGTCGTGTTTTTATCTCTGCAAGCCGAACTAACACACACACATACTCACACACGCACACACACACGCACACACGCACACACACATACACTTTTCACCTCTCGACTCCTACTTATTAGTCGCCCACTTTTCACCTCTCGACTCCTACTTATTAGTCGCCCACTCTTCGCCTCTCGACTCCTATCCATTAGTCGCCCACACACACACACACGCACACACGCACACACACGCACCCACGCACACGCACACGCACACGCACACGCACACACTCTCCACCTCTCGACTCCTATCCATTAGCCGCCCCTTAAGACAGGTAGGGCCTTCTTGCCACGGCCGTAATCTTATCTCTGCGAGCCGAGCGGACAAACACACACACTCACACACACACACACACATACACTCTTCACCTCTCGACCCCTACCTTTTAGTCGCCTCTTACGAGAGGCAGGGCCTTCTTGCCCCTGCCGTATTCATATCTCTGCAAGCCGAACGGACACACACACTCATACACACACACTCACACACGCACAAACACACGCACACACACATACACTTTTCACCTCTCGACTCCTACTTATTAGTCGCCCACTTTTCACCTCTCGACTCCTACTTATTAGTCGCCCACTCTTCGCCTCTCGACTCCTATCCATTAGTCGCCCACACACACACACACGCACACACGCACACACACATACACTCACACACACACAAACACGCCCACACGCACACACACATACATTCTTCACCTCTCGACTCTTACGATAGGCAGGGCCTTCTTGCCTCGGTCGTGTTTTTATCTCTGCAAGCCGAACTAACACACACACATACTCACATACGCACACACACACGCACACACGCACACACACATACACTTTTCACCTCTCGACTCCTACTTATTAGTCGCCCACTTTTCACCTCTCGACTCCTACTTATTAGTCGCCCACTCTTCGCCTCTCGACTCCTATCCATTAGTCGCCCACACACACACACACGCACACACGCACACACACGCACCCACGCACACGCACACGCACACGCACACGCACACGCACACGCACACGCACACACTCTCCACCTCTCGACTCCTATCCATTAGCCGCCTCTTAAGACAGGTAGGGCCTTCTTGCCACGGCCGTAATCTTATCTCTGCGAGCCGAGCGGACAAACACACACACTCACACACACACACACATACACTCTTCACCTCTCGACACGCACCTTTAAGTCGCCTCTTACGATAGGCAGGGCCTTCTTGCCTCGGTCGTGTTTTTATCTCTGCAAGCCGAACTAACACACACACATACTCACACACGCACACACACACGCACACACGCACACACACATACACTTTTCACCTCTCGACTCCTACTTATTAGTCGCCCACTTTTCACCTCTCGACTCCTACTTATTAGTCGCCCACTCTTCGCCTCTCGACTCCTATCCATTAGTCGCCCACACACACACACACACGCACACACGCACACACACGCACCCACGCACACGCACACGCACACGCACACGCACACGCACACACTCTCCACCTCTCGACTCCTATCCATTAGCCGCCTCTTAAGACAGGTAGGGCCTTCTTGCCACGGCCGTAATTTATCGCTGCGAGCCGAGCGGACAAACACACACACGCACACACGCACACAAACATACACTCTTCACCTCTCGACTCCTACCCATTAGTCGCCTCTTACGACAGGCAAGGCCTTCTTGCCTCGGCCGTATTCTTATCTCTGCAAGCCGAACGGACACATACACACGCACACACACGCACACACACACAAAAACACTTTTCACCTCTCGACTCCTACCCATTAGTTGCCTCTTACGACAGGCATGGCCTTCTTGCCTCGGCCGTATTCTAATCTCTGCGAGCCGAATGGACACACACATACATACACACACACTTACACACGCACAAACACACACACACCTACACACGCACACACACACACACATACACTATTCACCTTTCGACTCCTACCTATTAGTCGCCCCTTACAAGAGAGAGGGCCTTCTTGCCTCGGCCGTATTCTTATCTCTGCAAACCAAACAGACACACACACATACACACACACTTACACACGCACACACACGCACACACGCACACACACACACATACACTCTTCACCTCTCGACTCCTACCAATTAGTCGCCACTTACGACAGGCAGAGCCTTCTTGCCTCGGCCGTATTCTTATCTCTGCAAGCCGAACGGACACACACACACTCACACACACACGCACGCACACACGCACACACACGCACACACACACACACACACACACAAATACACTCTTCACCTCTCGACTCCTACCCATTAGTCGCCACTTACGACAGGCAGGGCCTTCTTGCCTCGGCCGTATTCTTATCTCTGCAAGCCGAACGGACACACACACACTCACACACAGACGCACGCACACACGCACACACACGCACACACGCACACACACACATGCACTCTTCACCTCTCGACTCCTACCAATTAGTCGCCACTTACGACAGGCAGGGCCTTCTTGCCTCGGCCGTATTCTTATCTCTGCAAGCCGAACGGACACACACACACTCACACACACACGCACGCTCACACGCACACACACGCACACACGCACACACACACATACACTCTTCACCTCTCGACTCCTACCTATTAGTCGCCTCTTACGATAGGCAGGGCCTTCTTGCCTCGGTTGTGCTCTTATCTCTGCAAGCCGAACTAAAACACACACATACTCACACACGCACACACGCATACACACATACACTCTTCACCTCTCGACTCCTACTTATTAGTCGCCCCTTACAAGAGGCAGGACCTTCTTGCCTCGGCCGTATTCTTATCTCTGCAAGCCAAACAGACACACACACATACACACACACGCACACATTCGCACACACGCACACACACACATACACTCTTCACCTCTCGACTCCTACCCATCATTCTCCTCTTACGACAGGCAGGGACTTCTTGCCACGGCCGTGTTCTTATCTCTGCAAGCCAAACGGACACACACACACTCACACACCCACACACGCACACGCACACGCACCCGCACACGCACACACTCTCCACCTCTCGACTCCTATCCATTAGTCGCCTCTTACGACAGGCATGGCCTTCTTGCCACCGCTTTTTTCTTATCTCTGCGAGCGAAGGGACACACACACACACATACACACACACACTCACACACACATGCACACACGCACGCACACACGCACACACACATACACTCACACACACAAACACGCACATAAGCACACACATACATTCTTCACCTCTCTAATCCTACCTATTAGTCGCCTCTCACGACAGGCAGGGCCTTCTTGCCTCGGCCGTATTCTTATCTCTGCAAGCCAAACAGACACACACACATACACACACACTTACACACGCACACACACGCACACACGCACACACACACATACACTCTTCTCCTCTGGACTCCTACCAATTCGTCGCCACTTACGACAGGCAGGGCCTTCTTGCTGCGGCCGTATTCTTATCTCTGCAAGCCGAACGGACACACACACACTCACACACACACGCACGCACACACGCACACACACGCACGCACACACACACAAATACACTCTTCACCTCTCGACTCCTACCCATTAGTCGCCACTTACGACAGGCAGGGCCTTCTTGCCTCGGCTGTATTCTTATCTCTGCAAGCCGAACGGACGCACACACTCACACACACACGCACGCACACACGCACACACACGCACACACGCACACACACACATACACTCTTTACCTCTCGACTCCTACTAATTAGTCGCCTCTTACGATAGGCAGGACCTTCTTGCCTCGGTTGTGCTCTTATCTCTGCAAGCCGAACTAACAAACACACATACTCACACACGCACACACGCACACACGCATACACACATACACTCTTCACCTCTCGACTCCTACTTATTAGTCGCCCCTTACAAGAGGAAGGGCCTTCTTGCCTCGGCCGTATTCTTATCTCTGCAAGCCAAACAGACACAAACATATACACACACACGCACACACACGCACACACGCACACACACACATACACTCTTCACCTCTCGACTCCTACCCATTAGTTGCCTCTTAACGACAGGCAGTGACTTCTTGCCACGGCCGAGTTCTCATCTCTGCGAGCCGACCGGACACACACACACACTGACACACACACATACACACACACACTCACACACGCACGCACACACGCACACACACATACACTCTTCACCTCTCGACTCCTACCCATTATTCTCCTCTTACGACAGGCAGGGACTTCTTGCCACGGCCGTGTTTTTATCTCTGCAAGCCAAACGGACACACACACACACACACGAACACACACACACACGCACACGCACACGCACACGCACACGCACACACTCTCTACCTCTCGACCCCCATCCATTAGTCGCCTCTTACGACAGGCATGGCCTTCTTGCCACCGCTTTTTTCTTATCTCTGCGAGCGAAGGGACACACACACACATACACACACACACACTCACACAAACACACGCACATACGCACGCACACACGCACACACACATACATTCTTCACCTCTCTAATCCTACCTATTAGTCGCCTCTCACGACAGGCAGGGCCTTCTTGCCTCGGCCGTGTTCTTATTTCTGCAAGACGAACGGACACACACACACATACTTACACACGCACACACGCACGCACACACGCACACACACATACACTCTTCACCTCTCGACTCCTACCCATTACTTGCCTCTTAACGACAGGCAGTGACTTCTTGCCACGGCCGAGTTCTCATCTCTGCGAGCCGACCGGACACACACACACACTGACACACACACATACACTCACACACGCACGCACACACGCACACACACATACACTCTTCACCTCTCGACTCCTACCCATTATTCTCCTCTTACGACAGGCAGGGACTTCTTGCCACGGCCGTGTTTTTATCTCTGCAAGCCAAACGGACACACACACACACACACGAACACACACACACACGCACACGCACACGCACACGCACACGCACACACTCTCTACCTCTCGACCCCCATCCATTAGTCGCCTCTTACGACAGGCATGGCCTTCTTGCCACCGCTTTTTTCTTATCTCTGCGAGCGAAGGGACACACACACACATACACACACACACACTCACACAAACACACGCACATACGCACGCACACACGCACACACACATACATTCTTCACCTCTCTAATCCTACCTATTAGTCGCCTCTCACGACAGGCAGTGCCTTCTTGCCACGGCCGTGTTCTCATCTCTGCGAGCCGACCGGACACACACACACACTGACACACACACATACACACACACACTCACACACGCACGCACACACGCACACACATACATACACTCTTCACCTCTCGACTCCTACCCATTATTCTCCTCTTACGACAGGCAGGGACTTCTTGCCACAGCCGTGTTCTTATCTCTGCCAGCCAAACGGACACACACACACGCACACACACACACACGCACACGCACCCGCACACGCACACACTCTCCACCTCTCGACTCCTATCCATTAGTCGCCTCTTACGACAGGCATGGCCTTCTTGCCATCGCTTTTTTCTTATCTCTGCGAGCGAAGGGACACACACACACACATACACACACATTCACACACACATGCACACACGCACGCACACACGCACACGCACACGCACACGCACACACTCTCCACCTCTCGACTCCTATCCATTAGTCGCCTCTTACGACAGGCATGGCCTTCTTGCCACCGCTTTTTTCTTATCTCTGCGAGCGAAGGGACACACACACACACACATACACACACACACTCACACACACACACGCACATACGCACGCACACACGCACACACACATACATTCTTCACCTCTCTAATCCTACCTATTAGTCGCCTCTCACGACAGGCAGTGCCTTCTTGCCACGGCCGTGTTCTCATCTCTGCGAGCCGACCGGACACACACACACACTGACACACACACATACACACACACACTCACACACGCACGCACACACGCACACACACACATACACTCTTCACCTCTTGACTCCTACCTATTAGTCGCCTCTTCCGATAGGCAGGGCCTTCTTGCCTCGGTCGTGCTCTTATCTCTGCAAGCCGAACGGACACACACACTCACACACAAATACACACACACACTCACACATGCACACACACGCACACACGCACACTCACCCACACATACACTCTTCACCTCTCGACTCCTACCCATTAGTCGCCTCTTACGACAGGCAGGGCCTTCTTGCCACAGCCGTGTTCGTATCTCTGCGAGCCGACTGGACACACACACTCACACACACAAATACACACACACACTCACACATGCACACACACGCACACACGCACACTCACACACACATACACTCTTCACCTCTCGACTTCTACCCATTAGTCGCCTCTTACGACAGGCAGGGCCTTCTTGCCACGGCCGTGTTCTTATCTCTGCGAGCCGACTGGACACACACACACTCACACACACAAATACACACACACACTCACACACGCACACTCACACACACATACACTCTTCACCACTCGACTCCTACCCATTAGTCGCCTCTTACGACAGGCAGGACCTTCTTGCCACGGCCGTGTTCGTATCTCTGCGAGCCGACTGGACACACACACTCACACACACAAATACACACACACACTCACACATGCACACACACGCACACACGCACACTCACACACACATACACTCTTCACCTCTCGACTCCTACCCATTAGTCGCCTCTTACGACAGGCAGGGCCTTCTTGCCACGGCCGTGTTCTTATCTCTGCGAGCCGACTGGACACACACACACTCACACACACAAATACACACACACACTCACACACGCACACACACGCACACTCACACACACATACACTCTTCACCTCTCGACTCCTACCCATTAGTCGCCTCTTACGAAAGGCAGGGCCTTCTTTCCACGGCCGTGTTCTTTTCTCTGAGAGCCGACTGGACACACACACACACTCACACACGCACACACACGCACACACGCACTTACACACATACACTCTTCACCTCTCGACTCCTACGCATTAGACGCCGCTTACGACAGGCAGGGCCTTCTTGGCACGGACGTGTCCTTATCACTGCGAGCCGACCGGACACACACACTCACACACGCACACACACACGCACACACGCACACACACACGTACACTCTTCACCTCTCGACTCCTACCCATTAGTTGCCTCTTACGACAGGCATGGCCTTCTTGCCTCGGCCGTATTCTAATCTCTGCGAGCCGAATGGACACGCATACATACACACACACACTTACACACGCACAAACACACACACACCCACACACGCACACACACACACACACACACACACACACACACATACACTCTTCACCTCTCGACTCCTACCAATTAGTCGCCACTTACGACAGGCAGGGCCCTCTTGCCTTGGCCGTATTCTTATCTCTGCAAGCCGAACGGACACATACACACTCACACACACAAGCACGCACACACGCACACACACGCACACACACAAAAACACTTTTCACCTCTCGACTCCTCCCAATTAGTCGCCACTTACGACAGGCAGGGCATTCTTGCCATGGCCGTATTCTTATCTCTGCAAGCCGAACGGACATATACACACTCACACACACACGCACGCACACACGCACACACACGCACACAAACACACAAATACATTCTTCACCTCTCGACTCCTACCCATTAGTCGCCCCTTACGACAGGCATTGCCTTGTTGCCTCGGCCGTATTCTAATCTCTGCGAGCCGAATGGACACACACAAACATACACACACACACTTACACACGCACAAACACACACACACCCACACACGCACACACTCACGTACTCTCTTCACCTCTCGACTCCTACCCATTAGTCGCCTCTTACGACAGGCAGGGACTTCTTGCCACGGCCGTGTTCTTATCTCTGCAAGCCGAACGGACACACACACACGCACACACAAACACACGCACACAGGCACACACGCACACACGCACACACGCACACGCACACATTCTCCACCTCTCGATTCCTATCCATTAGTCGCCTTTTAAGACAGGCAGGGCCTTCTTGCCACGGACGTATTCTTATCTCTGCGAGCCGAAAGGACACACACACACACACGCACACACAAACACACGCACACAGGCACACACGCACACACGCACACGTACACGCACACGCACACACTCTCCACCTCTCGACTAATATCCATTAGTCGCCTCTTAAGACAGGCAGGGCGTTCTTGCCTCGGCCGTATTCTTATCTCTGCAAGCCAAACGGACACACACACACACATACACACACACATACTCACACACGCACAAACACACGCACACACACAAAGACACATACACTCTTCACCTCTCGACTCCTATTCATTAGTCGCCTCTTACGACAGGCAGGGACTTCTTGCCACGGCCGTGTTCTTATCTTTGCGAGCCGAACGGACACACACACATACACACACACGCACACACACGCACACACGCACCCACACACATACTCTCTTCACCTCTCGACTCCTACTTATTAGTCGCCCACTCTTCACATCTCGACTCCTACCCATTAGTCGCCCCGTACGATTTGCATCGCCTTCTTGCCACGGCTGTTTTCTTATCTCTGCGAGCCGAAGGGACACACACACATACATACACACACACTCACAAACACACACACACACACACGCACGCGCACACGCACACACACATACACTCACACACACACAAACACGCCCACACGCACACACACATACATTCTTCACCTCTCGACTCCTACCTATTAGTCGCCTCTTACGATAGGCAGGGCCTTCTTGCCTTGGCCGTGTTCTTATCACTGCAAGCCGAACGGACACACACACATACTCACACACGCACACACACACGCACACACGCACACACACATACACTTTTCACCTCTCGACTCCTACTTATTAGTCGCCCACTCTTCGCCTCTCGACTCCTATCCATTAGTCGCCCCGTACGATTTGCATCGCTTTCTTGCCACGGCTGTTTTCTTATCTCTGCGAGCCGAAGGGACACACACACATACATACACACACACTCACAAACACACACACACACGCACGCACACACGCACACACACATACACTCACACACACACAAACACGCCCACACGCACACACACATACATTCTTCACCTCTCGACTCCTACCTATTAGTCGCCTCTTACGATAGGCAGGGCCTTCTTGCCTCGGTCGTGTTTTTATCTCTGCAAGCCGAACTAACACACACACATACTTACACACGCACACACACACGCACACACGCACACACACATACACTTTTCACCTCTCGACTCCTACTTATTAGTCGCCCACTTTTCACCTCTCGACTCCTACTTATTAGTCGCCCACTCTTCGCCTCTCGACTCCTATCCATTAGTCGCCCACACACACACACACGCACACACGCACACACACGCACCCACGCACACGCACACGCACACGCACACGCACACACTCTCCACCTCTCGACTCCTATCCATTAGCCGCCTCTTAAGACAGGTAGGGCCTTCTTGCCACGGCCGTAATCTTATCTCTGCGAGCCGAGCGGACAAACACACACACTCACACACACACACACACACATACACGCTTCACCTCTCGACCCCTACCTTTTAGTCGCCTCTTACGAGAGGCAGGGCCTTCTTGCCCCGGCCGTATTCATATCTCTGCAAGCCGAACGGACACACACACTCATACACACACACTCACACACGCACAAACACACGCACACACACATACACTTTTCACCTACTTATTAGTCGCCCACTCTTCGCCTCTCGACTCCTATCCATTAGTCGCCCACACACACACACACGCACACACGCACACACACGCACCCACGCACACGCACACGCACACGCACACGCACACGCACACACTCTCCACCTCTCGACTCCTATCCATTAGCCGCCTCTTAAGACAGGTAGGGCCTTCTTGCCACGGCCGTAATCTTATCTCTGCGAGCCGAGCGGACAAACACACACACTCACACACACACACACACATACACTCTTCACCTCTCGACCCCTACCTTTAAGTCGCCTCTTACGATAGGCAGGGCCTTCTTGCCTCGGTCGTGTTTTTATCTCTGCAAGCCGAACTAACACACACACATACTCACACACGCACACACACACGCACACACGCACACACACATACAATTTTCACCTCTCGACTCCTACTTATTAGTCGCCCACTTTTCACCTCTCGACTCCTACTTATTAGTCGCCCACTCTTCGCCTCTCGACTCCTATCCATTAGTCGCCCACACACACACACACACACGCACACACGCACACACACGCACCCACGCACACGCACACGCACACGCACACGCACACGCACACACTCTCCACCTCTCGACTCCTATCCATTAGCCGCCTCTTAAAACAGGTAGGGCCTTCTTGCCACGGCCGTAATTTATCGCTGCGAGCCGAGCGGACAAACACACACACGCACACACGCACACAAACATACACTCTTCACCTCTCGACTCCTACCCATTAGTCGCCTCTTACGACAGGCAAGGCCTTCTTGCCTCGGCCGTATTCTTATCTCTGCAAGCCGAACGGACACATACACACGCACACACACGCACACACACAAAAACACTTTTCACCTCTCGACTCCTACCCATTAGTTGCCTCTTACGACAGGCATGGCCTTCTTGCCTCGGCCGTATTCTAATCTCTGCGAGCCGAATGGACACACACATACATACACACACACTTACACACGCACAAACACACACACACCTACACACGCACACACACACACACACATACACTATTCACCTTTCGACTCCTACCTATTAGTCGCCCCTTACAAGAGAGAGGGCCTTCTTGCCTCGGCCGTATTCTTATCTCTGCAAGCCAAACAGACACACACACATACACACACACTTACACACGCACACACACGCACACACGCACACACACACATACACTCTTCACCTCTCGACTCCTACCAATTAGTCGCCACTTACGACAGGCAGAGCCTTCTTGCCTCGGCCGTATTCTTATCTCTGCAAGCCGAACGGACACACACACACTCACACACACACGCACGCACACACGCACACACACGCACACACACACACACACACAAATACACTCTTCACCTCTCGACTCCTACCCATTAGTCGCCACTTACGACAGGCAGGGCCTTCTTGCCTCGGCCGTATTCTTATCTCTGCAAGCCGAACGGACACACACACACTCACACACAGACGCACGCACACACGCACACACACGCACACACGCACACACACACATGCACTCTTCACCTCTCGACTCCTACCAATTAGTCGCCACTTACGACAGGCAGGGCCTTCTTGCCTCGGCCGTATTCTTATCTCTGCAAGCCCTACGGACACACACACACTCACACACACACGCACGCTCACACGCACACACACGCACACACGCACACACACACATACACTCTTCACCTCTCGACTCCTACCTATTAGTCGCCTCTTACGATAGGCAGGGCCTTCTTGCCTCGGTTGTGCTCTTATCTCTGCAAGCCGAACTAAAACACACACATACTCACACACGCACACACGCATACACACATACACTCTTCACCTCTCGACTCCTACTTATTAGTCGCCCCTTACAAGAGGCAGGACCTTCTTGCCTCGGCCGTATTCTTATCTCTGCAAGCCAAACAGACACACACACATACACACACACGCACACACACGCACACACCCACACACACACATACACTCTTCACCTCTCGACTCCTACCCATCATTCTCCTCTTACGACAGGCAGGGACTTCTTGCCACGGCCGTGTTCTTATCTCTGCAAGCCAAACGGACACACACACACTCACACACCCACACACGCACACGCACACGCACCCGCACACGCACACACTCTCCACCTCTCGACTCCTATCCATTAGTCGCCTCTTACGACAGGCATGGCCTTCTTGCCACCGCTTTTTTCTTATCTCTGCGAGCGAAGGGACACACACACACACACATACACACACACACTCACACACACATGCACACACGCACGCACACACGCACACACACATACACTCACACACACAAACACGCACATAAGCACACACATACATTCTTCACCTCTCTAATCCTACCTATTAGTCGCCTCTCACGACAGGCAGGGCCTTCTTGCCTCGGCCGTATTCTTATCTCTGCAAGCCAAACAGACACACACACATACACACACACTTACGCACGCACACACACGCACACACGCACACACACACATACACTCTTCTCCTCTCGACTCCTACCAATTCGTCGCCACTTACGACAGGCAGGGCCTTCTTGCTGCGGCCGTATTCTTATCTCTGCAAGCCGAACGGACACACACACACTCACACACACACGCACGCACACACGCACACACACGCACGCACACACACACAAATACACTCTTCACCTCTCGACTCCTACCCATTAGTCGCCACTTACGACAGGCAGGGCCTTCTTGCCTCGGCTGTATTCTTATCTCTGCAAGCCGAACGGACGCACACACTCACACACACACGCACGCACACACGCACACACACGCACACACGCACACACACACATACACTCTTTACCTCTCGACTCCTACAAATTAGTCGCCTCTTACGATAGGCAGGACCTTCTTGCCTCGGTTGTGCTCTTATCTCTGCAAGCCGAACTAACAAACACACATACTCACACACGCACACACGCACACACGCATACACACATACACTCTTCACCTCTCGACTCCTACTTATTAGTCGCCCCTTACAAGAGGAAGGGCCTTCTTGCCTCGGCCGTATTCTTATCTCTGCAAGCCAAACAGACACAAACATATACACACACACGCACACACACGCACACACGCACACACACACATACACTCTTCACCTCTCGACTCCTACCCATTAGTTGCCTCTTAACGACAGGCAGTGACTTCTTGCCACGGCCGAGTTCTCATCTCTGCGAGCCGACCGGACACACACACACACTGACACACACACATACACACACACACTCACACACGCACGCACACACGCACACACACATACACTCTTCACCTCTCGACTCCTACCCATTATTCTCCTCTTACGACAGGCAGGGACTTCTTGCCACGGCCGTGTTTTTATCTCTGCAAGCCAAACGGACACACACACACACACACGAACACACACACACACACGCACACGCACACGCACACACTCTCTACCTCTCGACTCCCATCCATTAGTCGCCTCTTACGACAGGCATGGCCTTCTTGCCACCGCTTTTTTCTTATCTCTGCGAGCGAAGGGACACACACACACATACACACACACACACTCACACAAACACACGCACATACGCACGCACACACGCACACACACATACATTCTTCACCTCTCTAATCCTACCTATTAGTCGCCTCTCACGACAGGCAGGGCCTTCTTGCCTCGGCCGTGTTCTTATTTCTGCAAGACGAACGGACACACACACATACTTACACACGCACACACGCACGCACACACGCACACACACATACACTCTTCACCTCTCGACTCCTACCCATTAGTCGCCTCTTAACGACAGGCAGTGCCTTCTTGCCACGGCCGTGTTCTCATCTCTGCGAGCCGACCGGACACACACACACACTGACACACACACATACACACACACACTCACACACGCACGCACACACGCACACACATACATACACTCTTCACCTCTCGACTCCTACCCATTATTCTCCTCTTACGACAGGCAGGGACTTCTTGCCACAGCCGTGTTCTTATCTCTGCCAGCCAAACGGACACACACACACGCACACACACACACACACGCACACGCACCCGCACACGCACACACTCTCCACCTCTCGACTCCTATCCATTAGTCGCCTCTTACGACAGGCATGGCCTTCTTGCCATCGCTTTTTTCTTATCTCTGCGAGCGAAGGGACACACACACACACATACACACACACATTCACACACACATGCACACACGCACGCACACACGCACACGCACACGCACACGCACACACTCTCCACCTCTCGACTCCTATCCATTAGTCGCCTCTTACGACAGGCATGGCCTTCTTGCCACCGCTTTTTTCTTATCTCTGCGAGCGAAGGGACACACACACACACATACACACACACACTCACACACACACACGCACATACGCACGCACACACGCACACACACATACATTCTTCACCTCTCTAATCCTACCTATTAGTCGCCTCTCACGACAGGCAGGGCCTTCTTGCCTCGGCCGTGTTCTTATTTCTGCAAGACGAACGGACACGGACACACATACTTACACACGGACACACGCACGCACACACGCACACACACATACACTCACACACACACAAACACGTACACACGCACACACACATACATTCTTCACCTCTCGACTCCTACCTATTAGTCGCCTCTTACGATAGGCAGGGCCTTCTTGCCTTGGGGGTGTTCTTATCTCTGCAAGCCGAACGGACACACACACATACTCACACACTCACACACACACGCACACACGCACACACACATACACTCTTCACCTCTCGACTCCTACCTATTAGTCGCCTATTACGATAGGCAGGGCCTGCTTGCCTCGGTCGTGTTCTTATTTCTGCAAGCCGAACTAATACACACACATACTCACACACGCACACACACGCACACACGCACACACACACACATACACTCTTCACCTCTCGACTCCTACTTATTAGTCGCCCATTACAAGAGGCAGGGCCTTCTTGCCTCTGCCGTATTTTTATCTCTGCAAGCCAAACAGACACACACACATACACACACACTTACACACGCACCCACACGCACACGCACACGCACACACTCTTCACCTCTCGACTCCTATCCATTAGTCGCCTCTTAAGACAGGCAGGGCCTTCTTGCCACGGACGTATACCTATCTCTGCGAGCCGAACGGACACACACACACACACTTGCACACATACACACATACACGCTTCACCTCTCGACTCCTACCCATTAGTCGCTCCTTACAGCAAGCATGGCCTTCTTGCCACGGACGTATTCTTATCTCTGCGAGCCGAAGGGATACACACACACATACACACACACACACACACGCACACACGCACACACACACATACACTCTTCACCTCTTGACTCCTACCTATTAGTCGCCTCTTACGATAGGCAGGGCCTTCTTGCCTCGGTCGTGCTCTTATCTCTGCAAGCCGAACGGACACACACACACACACATACACACACACTCTCACACGCACACACACGCACATACGCACACACATATACACTCTTCACTACTCGACTCCTACCCATTAGTCGCCTCTTACGACAGGCAGGGCCTTCTTGCCACGGCCGTGTTCGTATCTCTGCGAGCCGACTGGACACACACACTCACACACACAAATACACACACACACTCACACATGCACACACACGCACACACGCACACTCACACACACATACACTCTTCAACTCTCGACTCCTACCCATTAGTCGCCTCTTACGACAGGCAGGGCCTTCTTGCCACGGCCGTGTTCTTATCTCTGCGAGCCGACTGGATACACACACACTCACACACACAAATACACACACACACTCACACACGCACACTCACACACACATACACTCTTCACCTCTCGACTCCTACCCATTAGTCGCCTCTTACGAAAGGCAGGGCCTTCTTGCCTCGGCCGTATTCTTATCTCTGCAAGCCAAACGGACACACACACACATACACACACACATACTCACACACGCACAAACACACGCACACACACAAAGACACATACACTCTTCACCTCTCGACTCCTATTCATTAGTCGCCTCTTACGACAGGCAGGGACTTCTTGCCACGGCCGTGTTCTTATCTTTGCGAGCCGAACGGACACACACACATACACACACACGCACACACACGCACACACGCACCCACACACATACTCTCTTCACCTCTCGACTCCTACTTATTAGTCGCCCACTCTTCGCCTCTCGACTCCTATCCATTAGTCGCCCCGTACGATTTGCATCGCTTTCTTGCCACGGCTGTTTTCTTATCTCTGCGAGCCGAAGGGACACACACACATACATACACACACACTCACAAACACACACACACACACGCACGCACACACGCACACACACATACACTCACACACACACAAACACGCCCACACGCACACACACATACATTCTTCACCTCTCGACTCCTACCTATTAGTCGCCTCTTACGATAGGCAGGGCCTTCTTGCCTTGGCCGTGTTCTTATCACTGCAAGCCGAACGGACACACACACATACTCACACACGCACACACACACGCACACACGCACACACACATACACTTTTCACCTCTCGACTCCTACTTATTAGTCGCCCACTCTTCGCCTCTCGACTCCTATCCATTAGTCGCCCCGTACGATTTGCATCGCTTTCTTGCCACGGCTGTTTTCTTATCTCTGCGAGCCGAAGGGACACACACACATACATACACACACACTCACAAACACACACACACACGCACGCACACACGCACACACACATACACTCACACACACACAAACACGCCCACACGCACACACACATACATTCTTCACCTCTCGACTCCTACCTATTAGTCGCCTCTTACGATAGGCAGGGCCTTCTTGCCTCGGTCGTGTTTTTATCTCTGCAAGCCGAACTAACACACACACATACTCACACACGCACACACACACGCACACACGCACACACACATACACTTTTCACCTCTCGACTCCTACTTATTAGTCGCCCACTTTTCACCTCTCGACTCCTACTTATTAGTCGCCCACTCTTCGCCTCTCGACTCCTATCCATTAGTCGCCCACACACACACACACGCACACACGCACACACACGCACCCACGCACACGCACACGCACACGCACACGCACACACTCTCCACCTCTCGACTCCTATCCATTAGCCGCCCCTTAAGACAGGTAGGGCCTTCTTGCCACGGCCGTAATCTTATCTCTGCGAGCCGAGCGGACAAACACACACACTCACACACACACACACACATACACTCTTCACCTCTCGACCCCTACCTTTTAGTCGCCTCTTACGAGAGGCAGGGCCTTCTTGCCCCTGCCGTATTCATATCTCTGCAAGCCGAACGGACACACACACTCATACACACACACTCACACACGCACAAACACACGCACACACACATACACTTTTCACCTCTCGACTCCTACTTATTAGTCGCCCACTTTTCACCTCTCGACTCCTACTTATTAGTCGCCCACTCTTCGCCTCTCGACTCCTATCCATTAGTCGCCCACACACACACACACGCACACACGCACACACACATACACTCACACACACACAAACACGCCCACACGCACACACACATACATTCTTCACCTCTCGACTCTTACGATAGGCAGGGCCTTCTTGCCTCGGTCGTGTTTTTATCTCTGCAAGCCGAACTAACACACACACATACTCACATACGCACACACACACGCACACACGCACACACACATACACTTTTCACCTCTCGACTCCTACTTATTAGTCGCCCACTTTTCACCTCTCGACTCCTACTTATTAGTCGCCCACTCTTCGCCTCTCGACTCCTATCCATTAGTCGCCCACACACACACACACGCACACACGCACACACACGCACCCACGCACACGCACACGCACACGCACACGCACACGCACACGCACACGCACACACTCTCCACCTCTCGACTCCTATCCATTAGCCGCCTCTTAAGACAGGTAGGGCCTTCTTGCCACGGCCGTAATCTTATCTCTGCGAGCCGAGCGGACAAACACACACACTCACACACACACACACACATACACTCTTCACCTCTCGACACGCACCTTTAAGTCGCCTCTTACGATAGGCAGGGCCTTCTTGCCTCGGTCGTGTTTTTATCTCTGCAAGCCGAACTAACACACACACATACTCACACACGCACACACACACGCACACACGCACACACACATACACTTTTCACCTCTCGACTCCTACTTATTAGTCGCCCACTTTTCACCTCTCGACTCCTACTTATTAGTCGCCCACTCTTCGCCTCTCGACTCCTATCCATTAGTCGCCCACACACACACACACACGCACACACGCACACACACGCACCCACGCACACGCACACGCACACGCACACGCACACGCACACACTCTCCACCTCTCGACTCCTATCCATTAGCCGCCTCTTAAGACAGGTAGGGCCTTCTTGCCACGGCCGTAATTTATCGCTGCGAGCCGAGCGGACAAACACACACACGCACACACGCACACAAACATACACTCTTCACCTCTCGACTCCTACCCATTAGTCGCCTCTTACGACAGGCAAGGCCTTCTTGCCTCGGCCGTATTCTTATCTCTGCAAGCCGAACGGACACATACACACGCACACACACGCACACACACACAAAAACACTTTTCACCTCTCGACTCCTACCCATTAGTTGCCTCTTACGACAGGCATGGCCTTCTTGCCTCGGCCGTATTCTAATCTCTGCGAGCCGAATGGACACACACATACATACACACACACTTACACACGCACAAACACACACACACCTACACACGCACACACACACACACATACACTATTCACCTTTCGACTCCTACCTATTAGTCGCCCCTTACAAGAGAGAGGGCCTTCTTGCCTCGGCCGTATTCTTATCTCTGCAAACCAAACAGACACACACACATACACACACACTTACACACGCACCCACACGCACACACGCACACACACACACATACACTCTTCACCTCTCGACTCCTACCAATTAGTCGCCACTTACGACAGGCAGAGCCTTCTTGCCTCGGCCGTATTCTTATCTCTGCAAGCCGAACGGACACACACACACTCACACACACACGCACGCACACACGCACACACACGCACACACACACACACACACACACACAAATACACTCTTCACCTCTCGACTCCTACCCATTAGTCGCCACTTACGACAGGCAGGGCCTTCTTGCCTCGGCCGTATTCTTATCTCTGCAAGCCGAACGGACACACACACACTCACACACAGACGCACGCACACACGCACACACACGCACACACGCACACACACACATGCACTCTTCACCTCTCGACTCCTACCAATTAGTCGCCACTTACGACAGGCAGGGCCTTCTTGCCTCGGCCGTATTCTTATCTCTGCAAGCCGAACGGACACACACACACTCACACACACACGCACGCTCACACGCACACACACGCACACACGCACACACACACATACACTCTTCACCTCTCGACTCCTACCTATTAGTCGCCTCTTACGATAGGCAGGGCCTTCTTGCCTCGGTTGTGCTCTTATCTCTGCAAGCCGAACTAAAACACACACATACTCACACACGCACACACGCATACACACATACACTCTTCACCTCTCGACTCCTACTTATTAGTCGCCCCTTACAAGAGGCAGGACCTTCTTGCCTCGGCCGTATTCTTATCTCTGCAAGCCAAACAGACACACACACATACACACACACGCACACACACGCACACACGCACACACACACATACACTCTTCACCTCTCGACTCCTACCCATCATTCTCCTCTTACGACAGGCAGGGACTTCTTGCCACGGCCGTGTTCTTATCTCTGCAAGCCAAACGGACACACACACACTCACACACCCACACACGCACACGCACACGCACCCGCACACGCACACACTCTCCACCTCTCGACTCCTATCCATTAGTCGCCTCTTACGACAGGCATGGCCTTCTTGCCACCGCTTTTTTCTTATCTCTGCGAGCGAAGGGACACACACACACACATACACACACACACTCACACACACATGCACACACGCACGCACACACGCACACACACATACACTCACACACACAAACACGCACATAAGCACACACATACATTCTTCACCTCTCTAATCCTACCTATTAGTCGCCTCTCACGACAGGCAGGGCCTTCTTGCCTCGGCCGTATTCTTATCTCTGCAAGCCAAACAGACACACACACATACACACACACTTACACACGCACACACACGCACACACGCACACACACACATACACTCTTCTCCTCTGGACTCCTACCAATTCGTCGCCACTTACGACAGGCAGGGCCTTCTTGCTGCGGCCGTATTCTTATCTCTGCAAGCCGAACGGACACACACACACTCACACACACACGCACGCACACACGCACACACACGCACGCACACACACACAAATACACTCTTCACCTCTCGACTCCTACCCATTAGTCGCCACTTACGACAGGCAGGGCCTTCTTGCCTCGGCTGTATTCTTATCTCTGCAAGCCGAACGGACGCACACACTCACACACACACGCACGCACACACGCACACACACGCACACACGCACACACACACATACACTCTTTACCTCTCGACTCCTACTAATTAGTCGCCTCTTACGATAGGCAGGACCTTCTTGCCTCGGTTGTGCTCTTATCTCTGCAAGCCGAACTAACAAACACACATACTCACACACGCACACACGCACACACGCATACACACATACACTCTTCACCTCTCGACTCCTACTTATTAGTCGCCCCTTACAAGAGGAAGGGCCTTCTTGCCTCGGCCGTATTCTTATCTCTGCAAGCCAAACAGACACAAACATATACACACACACGCACACACACGCACACACGCACACACACACATACACTCTTCACCTCTCGACTCCTACCCATTAGTTGCCTCTTAACGACAGGCAGTGACTTCTTGCCACGGCCGAGTTCTCATCTCTGCGAGCCGACCGGACACACACACACACTGACACACACACATACACACACACACTCACACACGCACGCACACACGCACACACACATACACTCTTCACCTCTCGACTCCTACCCATTATTCTCCTCTTACGACAGGCAGGGACTTCTTGCCACGGCCGTGTTTTTATCTCTGCAAGCCAAACGGACACACACACACACACACGAACACACACACACACGCACACGCACACGCACACGCACACGCACACACTCTCTACCTCTCGACCCCCATCCATTAGTCGCCTCTTACGACAGGCATGGCCTTCTTGCCACCGCTTTTTTCTTATCTCTGCGAGCGAAGGGACACACACACACATACACACACACACACTCACACAAACACACGCACATACGCACGCACACACGCACACACACATACATTCTTCACCTCTCTAATCCTACCTATTAGTCGCCTCTCACGACAGGCAGGGCCTTCTTGCCTCGGCCGTGTTCTTATTTCTGCAAGACGAACGGACACACACACACATACTTACACACGCACACACGCACGCACACACGCACACACACATACACTCTTCACCTCTCGACTCCTACCCATTAGTTGCCTCTTAACGACAGGCAGTGACTTCTTGCCACGGCCGAGTTCTCATCTCTGCGAGCCGACCGGACACACACACACACTGACACACACACATACACTCACACACGCACGCACACACGCACACACACATACACTCTTCACCTCTCGACTCCTACCCATTATTCTCCTCTTACGACAGGCAGGGACTTCTTGCCACGGCCGTGTTTTTATCTCTGCAAGCCAAACGGACACACACACACACACACGAACACACACACACACGCACACGCACACGCACACGCACACGCACACACTCTCTACCTCTCGACCCCCATCCATTAGTCGCCTCTTACGACAGGCATGGCCTTCTTGCCACCGCTTTTTTCTTATCTCTGCGAGCGAAGGGACACACACACACATACACACACACACACTCACACAAACACACGCACATACGCACGCACACACGCACACACACATACATTCTTCACCTCTCTAATCCTACCTATTAGTCGCCTCTCACGACAGGCAGTGCCTTCTTGCCACGGCCGTGTTCTCATCTCTGCGAGCCGACCGGACACACACACACACTGACACACACACATACACACACACACTCACACACGCACGCACACACGCACACACATACATACACTCTTCACCTCTCGACTCCTACCCATTATTCTCCTCTTACGACAGGCAGGGACTTCTTGCCACAGCCGTGTTCTTATCTCTGCCAGCCAAACGGACACACACACACGCACACACACACACACGCACACGCACCCGCACACGCACACACTCTCCACCTCTCGACTCCTATCCATTAGTCGCCTCTTACGACAGGCATGGCCTTCTTGCCATCGCTTTTTTCTTATCTCTGCGAGCGAAGGGACACACACACACACATACACACACATTCACACACACATGCACACACGCACGCACACACGCACACGCACACGCACACGCACACACTCTCCACCTCTCGACTCCTATCCATTAGTCGCCTCTTACGACAGGCATGGCCTTCTTGCCACCGCTTTTTTCTTATCTCTGCGAGCGAAGGGACACACACACACACACACATACACACACACACTCACACACACACACGCACATACGCACGCACACACGCACACACACATACATTCTTCACCTCTCTAATCCTACCTATTAGTCGCCTCTCACGACAGGCAGGGCCTTCTTGCCTCGGCCGTGTTCTTATTTCTGCAAGACGAACGGACACGGACACACATACTTACACACGGACACACGCACGCACACACGCACACACACATACACTCACACACACACAAACACGTACACACGCACACTTACATACATTCTTCACCTCTCGACTCCTACCTATTAGTCGCCTCTTACGATAGGCAGGGCCTTCTTGCCTTGGGGGTGTTCTTATCTCTGCAAGCCGAACGGACACACACACATACTCACACACTCACACACACACGCACACACGCACACACACATACACTCTTCACCTCTCGACTCCTACCTATTAGTCGCCTATTACGATAGGCAGGGCCTGCTTGCCTCGGTCGTGTTCTTATTTCTGCAAGCCGAACTAATACACACACATACTCACACACGCACACACACGCACACACGCACACACACACACATACACTCTTCACCTCTCGACTCCTACTTATTAGTCGCCCATTACAAGATTCAGGGCCTTCTTGCCTCTGCCGTATTTTTATCTCTGCAAGCCAAACAGACACACACACATACACACACACTTACACACGCACCCACACGCACACGCACACGCACACACTCTTCACCTCTCGACTCCTATCCATTAGTCGCCTCTTAAGACAGGCAGGGCCTTCTTGCCACGGACGTATACCTATCTCTGCGAGCCGAACGGACACACACACACACACACTTGCACACATACACACATACACGCTTCACCTCTCGACTCCTACCCATTAGTCGCTCCTTACAGCAAGCATGGCCTTCTTGCCACGGACGTATTCTTATCTCTGCGAGCCGAAGGGATACACACACACATACACACACACACACACGCACACACGCACACACACACATACACTCTTCACCTCTTGACTCCTACCTATTAGTCGCCTCTTACGATAGGCAGGGCCTTCTTGCCTCGGTCGTGCTCTTATCTCTGCAAGCCGAACGGACACACACACACACATACACACACACTCTCACACGCACACACACGCACATACGCACACACATATACACTCTTCACTACTCGACTCCTACCCATTAGTCGCCTCTTACGACAGGCAGGGCCTTCTTGCCACGGCCGTGTTCGTATCTCTGCGAGCCGACTGGACACACACACTCACACACACAAATACACACACACACTCACACATGCACACACACGCACACACGCACACTCACACACACATACACTCTTCAACTCTCGACTCCTACCCATTAGTCGCCTCTTACGACAGGCAGGGCCTTCTTGCCACGGCCGTGTTCTTATCTCTGCGAGCCGACTGGACACACACACACTCACACACACAAATACACACACACACTCACACACGCACACACACGCACACTCACACACACATACACTCTTCACCTCTCGACTCCTACCCATTAGTCGCCTCTTACGAAAGGCAGGGCCTTCTTGCCACGGCCGTGTTCTTATCTCTGAGAGCCGACTGGACACACACACACACACTCACACACGCACACACACGCACACACGCACTTACACACATACACTCTTCACCACTCGACTCCTACCCATTAGTCGCCTCTTACGAAAGGCAGGGCCTTCTTGCCACGGCCGTGTTCTTATCTCTGCGAGCCGACTGGACACACACACACTCACACACACAAATACACACACACTCACACACGCACACACACGCACACTCACACACACATACACTCTTCACCTCTCGACTCCTACCCATTAGTCGCCTCTTACGAAAGGCAGGGCCTTCTTGCCACGGCCGTGTTCTTATCTCTGAGAGCCGACCGGACACACACACTCACACACGCACACACACACGCACACACGCACACACACACACACACACACATACACTTTTCAGCTCTCGACTCCTACCCATTATTCTCCTATTACGACAGGCAGGGACTTCTTGCCACGGCCGTGTTCTTATCTCTGCAAGCCGAACGGACACACACACATACTCACACACGCACACACACGCACACACGTACACACACACATACACTCTTCACCTCTCGACTCCTACCCATTAGTCGCCTCTTACGAAAGGCAGGGCCTTCTTGCCACGGCCGTGTTCTTATCTCTGCGAGCCGACTGGACACACACACACTCACACACACAAATACACACACACACTCACACACGCACACACACGCACACTCACACACACATACACTCTTCACCTCTCCACTCCTACCCATTAGTCGCCTCTTACGAAAGGCAGGGCCTTCTTGCCACGGCCGTGTTCTTATCTCTGAGAGCCGACCGGACACACACACTCACACACGCACACACACACGCACACACGCACACACACACACACACACACACACATACACTTTTCACCTCTCGACTCCTACCCATTATTCTCCTATTACGACAGGCAGGGACTTCTTGCCACGGCCGTGTTCTTATCTCTGCAAGCCGAACGGACACACACACATACTCACACACGCACACACACACGCACACACGTACACACACACATACACTCTTCACCTCTCGACTCCTACCCATTAGTCGCCTCTTACGACAGGCAGGGCCTTCTTGCCACGGCCGTGTTCTCATTTCAGCGAGCTGACCGGACACACACACACACGCACACACAAACACACGCACACAGGCACAAACGCACACACGCAAACGCACACGCACACGCACACACTCTCCACCTCTCGAGTCCTATCCATTAGTCGCCTCTTAAGACAGGCAGAGCCTTCTTGCAACGAACGCATTCTTATCTCTGCGAGCCGAAAGGACACACACACACACTCACACACAAACACACACACGCAAGCACACATACACTATTCACCTCTCGACTTCGGCCCATTATTCTCCTCTTACGACAGGCAGGGACTTCTTGCCACGGCCGTGTTCTTATCTCTGCAAGCCGAACGGACACACACACATACTCACACACGCACACACACACGCACACACGTACACACACACATACACTCTACACCTCTCGACTCCTACCCATTAGTCGCCTCTTACGACAGGCAGGGCCTTCTTGCCACGGCCGTGTTCTCATTTCAGCGAGCTGACCGGACACACACACACACGCACACACAAACACACGCACACAGGCACAAACGCACACACGCAAACGCACACGCACACGCACACACTCTCCACCTCTCGAGTCCTATCCATTAGTCGCCTCTTAAGACAGGCAGAGCCTTCTTGCAACGAACGCATTCTTATCTCTGCGAGCCGAAAGGACACACACACACACTCACACACAAACACACACACGCAAGCACACATACACTATTCACCTCTCGACTTCGGCCCATTATTCTCCTCTTACGACAGGCAGGGACTTCTTGCCACGGCCGTGTTTTTATCTCTGCAAGTTAAACGGACACACACACACACGCACACACACACACGCACACGCACACGCACACGCACACACTCTCTACCTCTCGACTCCTATCCATTAGTCGCCTCTTACGACAGGCATGGCCTTCTTGCCACCGCTTTTTTCTTATCTCTGCGAGCGAAGGGACACACACACACACATACACACACACACTCACACACACACACGCACATACGCACGCACACACTTACACACACATACATTCTTCACCTCTCTAATCCTACCTATTAGTCGCCTCTCACGACAGGCAGGGCCTTCTTGCCTCGGCCGTGTTCTTATTTCTGCAAGACGAACGGACACACACACATACTCACACACTCACACACACACGCACACACGCACACACACACATACACTCTTCACCTTTCTACTCCTACCTATTAATCGCCTATTACGATAGGCAGGGCCTGCTTGCCTCGGTCGTGTTCTTATTTCTGCAAGCCGAACTAATACACACACATACTCACACACGCCCACACACACACACGCACACACGCACACACACACACATACACTCTTCACCTTTCGACTCCTACTTATTAGTCGCCCATTACAAGAGGCAGGGCCTTCTTGCCTCTGCCGTATTTTTATCTCTGCAAGCCAAACAGACACACACACATACACACACACTTACACACGCACCCACACGCACACACTCTCCACCTCTCGACTCCTATCCATTAGTCGCCTCTTAAGACAGGCAGGGCCTTCTTGCCACAAACGTATACCTATCTCTGCGAGCCGAACGGACACACACACACACACTTGCACACATACACACACACACACATACACGCTTCACCTCTCGACTCCTACCCCTTAGTCGCTCCTTACAGCAAGCATGGCCTTCTTGCCACGGACGTATTCTTATCTCTGCGAGCCGAAGGGATACACACACACATACACACACACACACGCACACACGCACACACACACATACACTCTTCACCTCTTGACTCCTACCTATTAGTCGCCTCTTACGATAGGCAGGGCCTTCTTGCCACGGCCGTGTTCGTATCTCTGCGAGCCGACTGGACACACACACTCACACACACAAATACACACATACACTCACACATGCACACACACGCACACACGCACACTCACACACACATACACTCTTCACCTCTCGACTCCTACCCATTAGTCGCCTCTTACGACAGGCAGGGCCTTCTTGCCACGGCCGTGTTCGTATCTCTGCGAGCCGACTGGACACACACACTCACACACACAAATACACTCACACACTCACACATGCACACACACGCACACACGCACACTCACACACACATACACTCTTCACCTCTCGACTTCTACCCATTAGTCGCCTCTTACGACAGGCAGGGCCTTCTTGCCACGGCCGTGTTCTTATCTCTGCGAGCCGACTGGACACACACACACTCACACACACAAATACACACACACACTCACACACGCACACACCCGCACACTCACACACACATACACTCTTCACCACTCGACTCCTACCCATTAGTCGCCTCTTACGACAGGCAGGACCTTCTTGCCACGGCCGTGTTCGTATCTCTGCGAGCCGACTGGACACACACACTCACACACACAAATACACACACACACACTCACACATGCACACACACGCACACACGCACACTCACACACACATACACTCCTCACCTCTCGACTCCTATCCATTAGTCGCCTCTTACGACAGGCAGGGCCTTCTTGCCACGGCCGTGTTCTTATCTCTGCGAGCCGACTGGACACACACACACTCACACACACAAATACACACACACACTCACACACGCACACACACGCACACTCACACACACATACACTCTTCACCTCTCGACTCCTACCCATTAGTCGCCTCTTACGAAAGGCAGGGCCTTCTTGCCACGGCCGTGTTCTTATCTCTGAGAGCCGACTGGACACACACACACTCACACATGCACACACACGCACACACGCACTTACACACATACACTCTTCACCTCTCGACTCCTACGCATTAGTCGCCGCTTACGACAGGCAGGGCCTTCTTGGCACGGACGTGTCCTTATCACTGCGAGCCGACCGGACACACACACTCACACACGCACACACACACGCACACACGCACACACACACGTACACTCTTCACCTCTCGACTCCTACCCATTAGTTGCCTCTTACGACAGGCAGGCCTTCTTGCCTCGGCCGTATTCTAATCTCTGCGAGCCGAATGGACACGCATACATACACACACACACTTACACACGCACAAACACACACACCCACACACGCACACACACACACACATACACTCTTCACCTCTCGACTCCTACCAATTAGTCGCCACTTACGACAGGCAGGGCCCTCTTGCCTTGGCCGTATTCTTATCTCTGCAAGCCGAACGGACACATACACACTCACACACACAAGCACGCACACACGCACACACACGCACACACACAAAAACACTGTTCACCTCTCGACTCCTACCAATTAGTCGCCACTTACGACAGGCAGGGCATTCTTGCCTCGGCCGTATTCTTATCTCTGCAAGCCGAACGGACATATACACACTCACACACACACGCACGCACACACGCACACACACGCACACACACACACAAATACATTCTTCACCTCTCGACTCCTACCCATTAGTCGCCTCTTACGACAGGCATTGCCTTGTTGCCTCGGCCGTATTCTAATCTCTGCGAGCCGAATGGACACACACAAACATACACACACACACTTACACACGCACAAACACACACACACCCACACACGCACACACTCACGTACTCTCTTCACCTCTCGACTCCTACCCATTAGTCGCCTCTTACGACAGGCAGGGACTTCTTGCCACGGCCGTGTTCTTATCTCTGCAAGCCAAACGGACACACACACACGCACACACAAACACACGCACACAGGCACACACGCACACACGCACACACGCACACGCACACATTCTCCACCTCTCGACTAATATCCATTAGTCGCCTCTTAAGACAGGCAGGGCGTTCTTGCCTCGGCCGTATTCTTATCTCTGCAAGCCAAACGGACACACACACACACATACACACACATACTCACACACGCACAAACACACGCACACACACAAAGACACATACACTCTTCACCTCTCGACTCCTATTCATTAGTCGCCTCTTACGACAGGCAGGGACTTCTTGCCACGGCCGTGTTCTTATCTTTGCGAGCCGAACGGACACACACACATACACACACACGCACACACACACACACGCACCCACACACATACTCTCTTCACCTCTCGACTCCTACTTATTAGTCGCCCACTCTTCACATCTCGACTCCTACCCATTAGTCGCCCCGTACGATTTGCATCGCCGTCTTGTCACGGCTGTTTTCTTATCTCTGCGAGCCGAAGGGACACACACACACATACATACACACACACTCACAAACACACACACACACACACGCACGCGCACACGCACACACACATACACTCACACACACACAAACACGCCCACACGCACACACACATACATTCTTCACCTCTCGACTCCTACCTATTAGTCGCCTCTTACGATAGGCAGGGCCTTCTTGCCTTGGCCGTGTTCTTATCACTGCAAGCCGAACGGACACACACACCTACTCACACACGCACACACACACGCACACACGCACACACACATACACTTTTCACCTCTCGACTCCTACTTATTAGTCGCCCACTCTTCGCCTCTCGACTCCTATCCATTAGTCGCCCCGTACGATTTGCATCGCTTTCTTGCCACGGCTGTTTTCTTATCTCTGCGAGCCAAAGGGACACACACACATATATACACACACACTCACAAACACACACACACGCACGCACACACGCACACACACATACACTCACACACACACAAACACGCCCACACGCACACACACATACATTCTTCACCTCTCGACTCCTACCTATTAGTCGCCTCTTACGATAGGCAGGGACTTCTTGCCACGGCCGTGTTCTTATCTCTGCAAGCCGAACGGACACACACACATACTCACACACGCACACACACACGCACACAAGCACACACACATACACTCTTCACCTCTCGACTCCTACCTATTAGTCGCCCCTTACAACTGGCAGGGTCTTCTTGCCTTGGCCGTATTCTTACCTCTGCAAGCCAGACGGACACACACACATACACACACACACGCACACACACGCACACACGCACACACACACACATACACTCTTCACCTCTCGACCCCTACCCATTAGTCGCCTCTTACGACAGGCAGGGCCTTCCTGCCACGGCCATGTTCTTATCTCTGCGAGCCGACCGGACAAACAAACTCACACACACACATACAAGAACACACACACACACGCACGCACACACGCGCACACACACATATACACTCTCCACCTTTCGACTCCTATCCATTAGTCGCCTCTTAAGACAGGCATGACCTTCTTGCCACGGACGTATTCTTATCTCTGCAAGCCGAACGGACACACACACATACTCACACACGCACACACACACGCACACACGTACACACACACATAAACTCTTCACCTCTCGACTCCTACCCATTAGTCGCCTCTTACGACAGGCAGGGACTTCTTGCCACGGCCGTGTTCTCATTTCAGCGAGCCGAACGGACACACACACACACGCACACACAAAAACACGCACACAGGCACAAACGCACACACGCAAACGCACACGCACACGCACACACTCTCCACCTCTCGAGTCCTATCCATTAGTCGCCTCTTAAGACAGGCAGAGCCTTCTTGCAACGAACGCATTCTTATCTCTGCGAGCCGAAAGGACACCCACACACACTCACACACAAACACACACACGCAAGCACACATACACTATTCTACCTTTCTACTTATATATTCTACTTATACTTCTTCACTTCTACCCATTATTCTCCTCTTACGACAGGCAGGGACTTCTTGCCCCCTGCAGTCCCCTGCAGTCGCCCCTTACAAGAGAGAGGGCCTTCTTGCCTCGGCCGTATTCTTATCTCTGCAAGCCAAACAGACACACACACATACACACACACTTACACACGCACACACACGCACACACGCACACACACACATACACTCTTCACCTCTCGACACCTACCAATTAGTCGCCACTTACGACAGGCAGGGCCTTCTTGCCTCGGCCGTATTCTTATCTCTGCAAGCCGAACGGACACACACACACTCACACACACACACGCACGCACACACGCACACACACGCACACACACACACACACACACACAAATACACTCTTCACCTCTCGACTCCTACCCATTAGTCGCCATTTACGACAGGCAGGGCCTTCTTGCCTCGGCCGTATTCTTATCTCTGCAAGCCGGACGGACACACACACACACTCACACACAGACGCACGCACACACGCACACACACGCACACACGCACACACACACATACACTCTTCACCTCTCGACTCCTACCCATTAGTCGCCTCTTAACGACAGGCAGTGCCTTCTTGCCACGGCCGTGTTCTCATCTCTGCGAGCCGACCGGACACACACACACACACTGACACACACACATACACACACACACTCACACACGCACGCACACACGCACACACATACATACACTCTTCACCTCTCGACTCCTACCCATTATTCTCCTCTTACGACAGGCAGGGACTTCTTGCCACGGCCGTGTTCTTATCTCTGCAAGCCAAACGGACACACACACACTCACACACACACACGCACACGCACCCGCACACGCACACACTCTCCACCTCTCGACTCCTATCCATTAGTCGCCTCTTACGACAGGCATGGCCTTCTTGCCACGGCCGTGTTCTTATCTCTGAGAGCCGACTGGACACACACACACACTCACACACGCACACACACGCACACACGCACTTACACACATACACTCTTCACCACTCGACTCCTACGCATTAGTCGCCGCTTACGACAGGCAGGGCCTTCTTGGCACGGCCGTGTTCTCATTTCAGCGAGCTGACCGGACACACACACACACGCACACACAAACACACGCACACAGGCACAAACGCACACACGCAAACGCACACGCACACGCACACACTCTCCACCTCTCGAGTCCTATCCATTAGTCGCCTCTTAAGACAGGCAGAGCCTTCTTGCAACGAACGCATTCTTATCTCTGCGAGCCGAAAGGACACACACACACACTCACACACAAACACACACACGCAAGCACACATACACTATTCACCTCTCGACTTCGGCCCATTATTCTCCTCTTACGACAGGCAGGGACTTCTTGCCACGGCCGTGTTCTTATCTCTGCAAGCCGAACGGACACACACACACTCACACACAAACACACACACACACGCACACACGCACACACACGCACCCATGCACACGCACACGCACACGCACACACTCTCCACCTCTCGACTCCTATCCATTAGCCGCCTCTTAAGACAGGTAGGGCCTTCTTGCCACGGCCGTAATCTTATCTCTGCGAGCCGAGCGGACAAACAAACACACTCACACACACACACACACACACATACACTCTTCACCTCTCGACCCCTACCTTTTAGTCGCCTCTTACGAGAGGCAGGGCCTTCTTGCCCCGGCCGTATTCATATCTCTGCAAGCCGAACGGACACACACACTCATACACACACACTCACACACGCACAAACACACATACACGCACACACGCACACACACATACACTCTTCACCTCTCGACTCCTTCCTATTAGTCGCCTCTTACGATAGGCAGGGCCTTCTTGCCTCGGTTGTGCTCTTATCTCCGCAAGCCGAACTAACAAACACACATACTCACACACGCACACACGCACACACGCATACACACATACACTCTTCACCTCTCGACTCCTACTTATTAGTCGCCCCTTACAAGAGGCAGGGCTTTCTTGCCTCGGCCGTATTCTTATCTCTGCAAGCCAAACAGACACAAACATATACACACACACACACACGCACACACACGCACACACGCACACACACACACACATACACTCTTCACCTCTCGACTCCTACCCGTTAGTTGCCTCTTAACGACAGGCAGTGCCTTCTTGCCACGGCCGTGTTCTCATCTCTGCGAGCCGACCGGACACACACACACACTGACACACACACATACACACACACACTCACACACGCACGCACACACGCACACACACACATACACTCTTCACCTCTCGACTCCTACCCATTATTCTCCTCTTACGACAGGCAGGGACTTCTTGCCACGGCCGTGTTTTTATCTCTGCAAGCCAAACGGACACACACACACACACGCACACACACACACACACGCACACGCACACGCACACGCACACACTCTCCACCTCTCGACTCCTATCCATTAGTCGCCTCTTACGACAGGCATGGCCTTCTTGCCACCGCTTTTTTCTTATCTCTGCGAGCGAAGGGACACACACACACACATACACACACACACTCACACACACACACGCACATACGCACGCACACACGTACACACACATACATTCTTCACCTCTCTAATCCTAACTATTAGTCGCCTCTCACGACAGGCAGGGCCTTCTTGCCTCGGCCGTGTTCTTATTTCTGCAAGACGAACGGCCACACACACATACTCACACACTCACACACACACGCACACACGCACACACGCACACACACATACACTCTTCACCTCTCTACTCCTACCTATTACTCGCCAATTACGATAGGCAGGGCCTGCTTGCCTCGGTCGTGTTCTTATTTCTGCAAGCCGAACTAATACACACACGCACACACACACACGCACACACGCACACACACACACATACACTCTTCACATTTCGACTCCTACTTATTAGTCGCCCATTACAAGAGGCAGGGCCTTCTTGCCTCTGCCGTATTTTTATCTCTGCAAGCCAAACAGACACACACACATACACACACACTTACACACGCACCCACACGCACACACTCTCCACCTTTCGACTCCTATCCATTAGTAGCCTCTTAAGACAGGCAGGGCCTTCTTGCCACAAACGTATACCTATCTCTGCGAGCCGAACGGACACACACACACACACTTGCACACATACACACACACACATACACGCTTCACCTCTCGACTCCTACCCCTTAGTCGCTTCTTACAGCAAGCATGGCCTTCTTGCCACGGACGTATTCTTATCTCTGCGAGCCGAAGGGATACACACACACATACACACACACACACACACACGCACACACGCACACACACACATACACTCTTCACCTCTTGACTCCTACCTATTAGTCGCCTCTTCCGATAGGCAGGGCCTTCTTGCCTCGGTCGTGCTCTTATCTCTGCAAGCCGAACGGACACACACACTCACACACAAATACACACACACACTCACACATGCACACACACGCACACACGCACACTCACCCACACATACACTCTTCACCTCTCGACTCCTACCCATTAGTCGCCACTTACGACAGGCAGGGCCTTCTTGCCACGGCCGTGTTCGTATCTCTGCGAGCCGACTGGACACACACACACTCACACACACAAATACACACACACACTCACACATGCACACACACGCACACACGCACACTCACACACACATACACTCTTCACCTCTCGACTCCTACCCATTAGTCGCCTCTTACGACAGGCAGGGCCTTCTTGCCACGGCCGTGTTCGTATCTCTGCGAGCCGACTGGACACACACACTCACACACACAAATACACACACACACTCACACATGCACACACACGCACACACGCACACTCACACACACATACACTCTTCACCTCTCGACTTCTACCCATTAGTCGCCTCTTACGACAGGCAGGGCCTTCTTGCCACGGCCGTGTTCTTATCTCTGCGAGCCGACTGGACACACACACACTCACACACACAAATACACACACACACTCACACACGCACACACACGCACACTCACACACACATACACTCTTCACCACTCGACTCCTACCCATTAGTCGCCTCTTACGACAGGCAGGGCCTTCTTGCCACGGCTGTGTTCGTATCTCTGCGAGCCGACTGGACACACACACTCACACACACAAATACACACACACACTCACACATGCACACACACGCACACACGCACACTCACACACACATACACTCTTCACCTCTCGACTCCTACCCATTAGTCGCCTCTTACGACAGGCAGGGCCTTCTTGCCACGGCCGTGTTCTTATCTCTGCGAGCCGACTGGACACACACACACTCACACACACAAATACACACACACACTCACACACGCACACACACGCACACTCACACACACATACACTCTTCACCTCTCGACTCCTACCCATTAGTCGCCTCTTACGAAAGGCAGGGCCTTCTTTCCACGGCCGTGTTCTTTTCTCTGAGAGCCGACTGGACACACACACACACTCACACACGCACACACACGCACACACGCACTTACACACATACACTCTTCACCTCTCGACTCCTACGCATTAGTCGCCGCTTACGACAGGCAGGGCCTTCTTGGCACGGACGTGTCCTTATCACTGCGAGCCGACCGGACACACACACTCACACACGCACACACACGCACACACGCACACACACACGTACACTCTTCACCTCTCGACTCCTACCCATTAGTTGCCTCTTACGACAGGCATGGCCTTCTTGCCTCGGCCGTATTCTAATCTCTGCGAGCCGAATGGACACGCATACATACACACACACACTTACACACGCACAAACACACACACACCCACACACGCACACACACACACACACACATACACTCTTCACCTCTCGACTCCTACCAATTAGTCGCCACTTACGACAGGCAGGGCCCTCTTGCCTTGGCCGTATTCTTATCTCTGCAAGCCGAACGGACACATACACACTCACACACACAAGCACGCACACACGCACACACACGCACACACACAAAAACACTTTTCACCTCTCGACTCCTACCAATTAGTCGCCACTTACGACAGGCAGGGCATTCTTGCCTCGGCCGTATTCTTATCTCTGCAAGCCGAACGGACATATACACACTCACACACACACGCACGCACACACGCACACACACGCACACAAACACACAAATACATTCTTCACCTCTCGACTCCTACCCATTAGTCGCCCCTTACGACAGGCATTGCCTTGTTGCCTCGGCCGTATTCTAATCTCTGCGAGCCGAATGGACACACACAAACATACACACACACACTTACACACGCACACACACGCACACACGCACACACACACATACACTCTTCACCTCTCGACACCTACCAATTAGTCGCCACTTACGACAGGCAGGGCCTTCTTGCCTCGGCCGTATTCTTATCTCTGCAAGCCGAACGGACACACACACACTCACACACACACGCACGCACACACGCACACACACGCACACACACACACACACACACAAATACACTCTTCACCTCTCGACTCCTACCCATTAGTCGCCATTTACGACAGGCAGGGCCTTCTTGCCTCGGCCGTATTCTTATCTCTGCAAGCCGAACGGACACACACACACACTCACACACAGACGCACGCACACACGCACACACGCACACACGCACACACACACATACACTCTTCACCTCTCGACTCCTACCCATTAGTCGCCTCTTAACGACAGGCAGTGCCTTCTTGCCACGGCCGTGTTCTCATCTCTGCGAGCCGACCGGACACACACACACACACTGACACACACACATACACACACACACTCACACACGCACGCACACACGCACACACATACATACACTCTTCACCTCTCGACTCCTACCCATTATTCTCCTCTTACGACAGGCAGGGACTTCTTGCCACGGCCGTGTTCTTATCTCTGCAAGCCAAACGGACACACACACACTCACACACACACACGCACACGCACCCGCACACGCACACACTCTCCACCTCTCGACTCCTATCCATTAGTCGCCTCTTACGACAGGCATGGCCTTCTTGCCACGGCCGTGTTCTTATCTCTGAGAGCCGACTGGACACACACACACACTCACACACGCACACACACGCACACACGCACTTACACACATACACTCTTCACCACTCGACTCCTACGCATTAGTCGCCGCTTACGACAGGCAGGGCCTTCTTGGCACGGCCGTGTTCTCATTTCAGCGAGCTGACCGGACACACACACACACGCACACACAAACACACGCACACAGGCACAAACGCACACACGCAAACGCACACGCACACGCACACACTCTCCACCTCTCGAGTCCTATCCATTAGTCGCCTCTTAAGACAGGCAGAGCCTTCTTGCAACGAACGCATTCTTATCTCTGCGAGCCGAAAGGACACACACACACACTCACACACAAACACACACACGCAAGCACACATACACTATTCACCTCTCGACTTCGGCCCATTATTCTCCTCTTACGACAGGCAGGGACTTCTTGCCACGGCCGTGTTCTTATCTCTGCAAGCCGAACGGACACACACACACTCACACACAAACACACACACACACGCACACACGCACACACACGCACCCATGCACACGCACACGCACACGCACACACTCTCCACCTCTCGACTCCTATCCATTAGCCGCCTCTTAAGACAGGTAGGGCCTTCTTGCCACGGCCGTAATCTTATCTCTGCGAGCCGAGCGGACAAACAAACACACTCACACACACACACACACACATACACTCTTCACCTCTCGACCCCTACCTTTTAGTCGCCTCTTACGAGAGGCAGGGCCTTCTTGCCCCGGCCGTATTCATATCTCTGCAAGCCGAACGGACACACACACTCATACACACACACTCACACACGCACAAACACACATACACGCACACACGCACACACACATACACTCTTCACCTCTCGACTCCTACCTATTAGTCGCCTCTTACGATAGGCAGGGCCTTCTTGCCTCGGTTGTGCTCTTATCTCCGCAAGCCGAACTAACAAACACACATACTCACACACGCACACACGCACACACGCATACACACATACACTCTTCACCTCTCGACTCCTACTTATTAGTCGCCCCTTACAAGAGGCAGGGCTTTCTTGCCTCGGCCGTATTCTTATCCCTGCAAGCCAAACAGACACAAACATATACACACACACACACGCACACACACGCACACACGCACACACACACACACATACACTCTTCACCTCTCGACTCCTACCCGTTAGTTGCCTCTTAACGACAGGCAGTGCCTTCTTGCCACGGCCGTGTTCTCATCTCTGCGAGCCGACCGGACACACACACACACTGACACACACACATACACACACACACTCACACACGCACGCACACACGCACACACACACATACACTCTTCACCTCTCGACTCCTACCCATTATTCTCCTCTTACGACAGGCAGGGACTTCTTGCCACGGCCGTGTTTTTATCTCTGCAAGCCAAACGGACACACACACACACACGCACACACACACACACACGCACACGCACACGCACACGCACACACTCTCCACCTCTCGACTCCTATCCATTAGTCGCCTCTTACGACAGGCATGGCCTTCTTGCCACCGCTTTTTTCTTATCTCTGCGAGCGAAGGGACACACACACACACATACACACACACACTCACACACACACACGCACATACGCACGCACACACGTACACACACATACATTCTTCACCTCTCTAATCCTAACTATTAGTCGCCTCTCACGACAGGCAGGGCCTTCTTGCCTCGGCCGTGTTCTTATTTCTGCAAGACGAACGGCCACACACACATACTCACACACTCACACACACACGCACACACGCACACACGCACACACACACATACACTCTTCACCTCTCTACTCCTACCTATTACTCGCCAATTACGATAGGCAGGGCCTGCTTGCCTCGGTCGTGTTCTTATTTCTGCAAGCCGAACTAATACACACACGCACACACACACACACACACGCACACACGCACACACACACACATACACTCTTCACATTTCGACTCCTACTTATTAGTCGCCCATTACAAGAGGCAGGGCCTTCTTGCCTCTGCCGTATTTTTATCTCTGCAAGCCAAACAGACACACACACATACACACACACTTACACACGCACCCACACGCACACACTCTCCACCTATCGACTCCTATCCATTAGTAGCCTCTTAAGACAGGCAGGGCCTTCTTGCCACAAACGTATACCTATCTCTGCGAGCCGAACGGACACACACACACACACTTGCACACATACACACACACACATACACGCTTCACCTCTCGACTCCTACCCCTTAGTCGCTTCTTACAGCAAGCATGGCCTTCTTGCCACGGACGTATTCTTATCTCTGCGAGCCGAAGGGATACACACACACATACACACACACACACACACGCACACACGCACACACACACATACACTCTTCACCTCTTGACTCCTACCTATTAGTCGCCTCTTCCGATAGGCAGGGCCTTCTTGCCTCGGTCGTGCTCTTATCTCTGCAAGCCGAACGGACACACACACTCACACACAAATACACACACACACTCACACATGCACACACACGCACACACGCACACTCACCCACACATACACTCTTCACCTCTCGACTCCTACCCATTAGTCGCCACTTACGACAGGCAGGGCCTTCTTGCCACGGCCGTGTTCGTATATCTGCGAGCCGACTGGACACACACACACTCACACACACAAATACACACACACACTCACACATGCACACACACGCACACACGCACACTCACACACACATACACTCTTCACCTCTCGACTCCTACCCATTAGTCGCCTCTTACGACAGGCAGGGCCTTCTTGCCACGGCCGTGTTCGTATCTCTGCGAGCCGACTGGACACACACACTCACACACACAAATACACACACACACTCACACATGCACACACACGCACACACGCACACTCACACACACATACACTCTTCACCTCTCGACTTCTACCCATTAGTCGCCTCTTACGACAGGCAGGGCCTTCTTGCCACGGCCGTGTTCTTATCTCTGCGAGCCGACTGGACACACACACACTCACACACACAAATACACACACACACTCACACACGCACACACACGCACACTCACACACACATACACTCTTCACCACTCGACTCCTACCCATTAGTCGCCTCTTACGACAGGCAGGGCCTTCTTGCCACGGCTGTGTTCGTATCTCTGCGAGCCGACTGGACACACACACTCACACACACAAATACACACACACACTCACACATGCACACACACGCACACACGCACACTCACACACACATACACTCTTCACCTCTCGACTCCTACCCATTAGTCGCCTCTTACGACAGGCAGGGCCTTCTTGCCACGGCCGTGTTCTTATCTCTGCGAGCCGACTGGACACACACACACTCACACACACAAATACACACACACACTCACACACGCACACACACGCACACTCGCACACACATACACTCTTCACCTCTCGACTCCTACCCATTAGTCGCCTCTTACGAAAGGCAGGGCCTTCTTTCCACGGCCGTGTTCTTTTCTCTGAGAGCCGACTGGACACACACACACACTCACACACGCACACACACGCACACACGCACTTACACACATACACTCTTCACCTCTCGACTCCTACGCATTAGTCGCCGCTTACGACAGGCAGGGCCTTCTTGGCACGGACGTGTCCTTATCACTGCGAGCCGACCGGACACACACACTCACACACGCACACACACGCACACACGCACACACACACGTACACTCTTCACCTCTCGACTCCTACCCATTAGTTGCCTCTTACGACAGGCATGGCCTTCTTGCCTCGGCCGTATTCTAATCTCTGCGAGCCGAATGGACACGCATACATACACACACACACTTACACACGCACAAACACACACACACCCACACACGCACACACACACACACACATACACTCTTCACCTCTCGACTCCTACCAATTAGTCGCCACTTACGACAGGCAGGGCCCTCTTGCCTTGGCCGTATTCTTATCTCTGCAAGCCGAACGGACACATACACACTCACACACACAAGCACGCACACACGCACACACACGCACACACACAAAAACACTTTTCACCTCTCGACTCCTACCAATTAGTCGCCACTTACGACAGGCAGGGCATTCTTGCCTCGGCCGTATTCTTATCTCTGCAAGCCGAACGGACATATACACACTCACACACACACGCACGCACACACGCACACACACGCACACAAACACACAAATACATTCTTCACCTCTCGACTCCTACCCATTAGTCGCCCCTTACGACAGGCATTGCCTTGTTGCCTCGGCCGTATTCTAATCTCTGCGAGCCGAATGGACACACACAAACATACACACACACACTTACACACGCACAAACACACACACACCCACACACGCACACACTCACGTACTCTCTTCACCTCTCGACTCCTACCCATTAGTCGCCTCTTACGACAGGCAGGGACTTCTTGCCACGGCCGTGTTCTTATCTCTGCAAGCCGAACGGACACACACACACGCACACACAAACACACGCACACAGGCACACACGCACACACGCACACACGCACACGCACACATTCTCCACCTCTCGATTCCTATCCATTAGTCGCCTCTTAAGACAGGCAGGGCCTTCTTGCCACGGACGTATTCTTATCTCTGCGAGCCGAAAGGACACACACACACACACACGCACACACACACACGCACACAGGCACACACGCACACACGCACACGTACACGCACACGCACACACTCTCCACCTCTCGACTAATATCCATTAGTCGCCTCTTAAGACAGGCAGGGCGTTCTTGCCTCGGCCGTATTCTTATCACTGCAAGCCAAACGGACACACACACACACACATACACACACACATACTCACACACGCACAAACACACGCACACACACAAAGACACATACACTCTTCACCTCTCGACTCCTATTCATTAGTCGCCTCTTACGACAGGCAGGGACTTCTTGCCACGGCCGTGTTCTTATCTTTGCGAGCCTAACGGACACACACACATACACACACACGCACACACACGCACACACGCACCCACACACATACTCTCTTCACCTCTCGACTCCTACTTATTAGTCGCCCACTCTTCACATCTCGACTCCTACCCATTAGTCGCCCCGTACGATTTGCATCGCCTTCTTGCCACGGCTGTTTTCTTATCTCTGCGAGCCGAAGGGACACACACACATACATACACACACACTCACAAACACACACACACACACGCACGCGCACACGCACACACACATACACTCACACACACACAAACACGCCCACACGCACACACACATACATTCTTCACCTCTCGACTCCTACCTATTAGTCGCCTCTTACGATAGGCAGGGCCTTCTTGCCTTGGCCGTGTTCTTATCACTGCAAGCCGAACGGACACACACACATACTCACACACGCACACACACACGCACACACGCACACACACATACACTTTTCACCTCTCGACTCCTACTTATTAGTCGCCCACTCTTCGCCTCTCGACTCCTATCCATTAGTCGCCCCGTACGATTTGCATCGCTTTCTTGCCACGGCTGTTTTCTTATCTCTGCGAGCCGAAGGGACACACACACATACATACACACACACTCACAAACACACACACACACGCACGCACACACGCACACACACATACACTCACACACACACAAACACGCCCACACGCACACACACATACATTCTTCACCTCTCGACTCCTACCTATTAGTCGCCTCTTACGATAGGCAGGGCCTTCTTGCCTCGGTCGTGTTTTTATCTCTGCAAGCCGAACTAACACACACACATACTCACACACGCACACACACACGCACACACGCACACACACATACACTTTTCACCTCTCGACTCCTACTTATTAGTCGCCCACTCTTCGCCTCTCGACTCCTATCCATTAGTCGCCCACACACACACACACGCACACACGCACACACACGCACCCACGCACACGCACACGCACACGCACACGCACACACTCTCCACCTCTCGACTCCTATCCATTAGCCGCCTCTTAAGACAGGTAGGGCCTTCTTGCCACGGCCGTAATCTTATCTCTGCGAGCCGAGCGGACAAACACACACACTCACACACACACACACACATACACTCTTCACCTCTCGACCCCTACCTTTTAGTCGCCTCTTACGAGAGGCAGGGCCTTCTTGCCCCGGCCGTATTCATATCTCTGCAAGCCGAACGGACACACACACTCATACACACACACTCACACACGCACAAACACACGCACACACACATACACTTTTCACCTCTCGACTCCTACTTATTAGTCGCCCACTTTTCACCTCTCGACTCCTACTTATTAGTCGCCCACTCTTCGCCTCTCGACTCCTATCCATTAGTCGCCCACACACACACACACGCACACACGCACACACACATACACTCACACACACACAAACACGCCCACACGCACACACACATACATTCTTCACCTCTCGACTCCTACCTATTAGTCGCCTCTTACGATAGGCAGGGCCTTCTTGCCTCGGTCGTGTTTTTATCTCTGCAAGCCGAACTAACACACACACATACTCACACACGCACACACACACGCACACACGCACACACACATACATTTTTCACCTCTCGACTCCTACTTATTAGTCGCCCACTTTTCACCTCTCGACTCCTACTTATTAGTCGCCCACTCTTCGCCTCTCGACTCCTATCCATTAGTCGCCCACACACACACACACGCACACACGCACACACACGCACCCACGCACACGCACACGCACACGCACACGCACACACTCTCCACCTCTCGACTCCTATCCATTAGCCGCCTCTTAAGACAGGTAGGGCCTTCTTGCCACGGCCGTAATCTTATCTCTGCGAGCCGAGCGGACAAACACACACACTCACACACACACACACACACATACACTCTTCACCTCTCGACCCCTACCTTTTAGTCGCCTCTTACGATAGGCAGGGCCTTCTTGCCTCGGTCGTGTTTTTATCTCTGCAAGCTGAACTAACACACACACATACTCACACACGCACATACACACGCACACACGCACACACACATACACTTTTCACCTCTCGACTCCTACTTATTAGTCGCCCACTTTTCACCTCTCGACTCCTACTTATTAGTCGCCCACTCTTCGCCTCTCGACTCCTATCCATTAGTCGCCCACACACACACACACACGCACACACGCACACACACGCACCCACGCACACGCACACGCACAAGCACACGCACACGCACACACTCTCCACCTCTCGACTCCTATCCATTAGCCGCCTCTTAAGACAGGTAGGGCCTTCTTGCCACGGCCGTAATTTATCTCTGCGAGCCGAGCGGACAAACACACACACGCACACACGCACACAAACATACACTCTTCACCTCTCGACTCCTACCCATTAGTCGCCTCTTACGACAGGCAAGGCCTTCTTGCCTCGGCCGTATTCTTATCTCTGCAAGCCGAACGGACACATACACACGCACACACACGCACACACACAAAAACACTTTTCACCTCTCGACTCCTACCCATTAGTTGCCTCTTACGACAGGCATGGCCTTCTTGCCTCGGCCGTATTCTAATCTCTGCGAGCCGAATGGACACACACATACATACACACACAATTACACACGCACAAACACACACACACCCACACACGCACACACACACACACATACACTATTCACCTTTCGACTCCTACCTATTAGTCGCCCCTTACAAGAGAGAGGGCCTTCTTGCCTCGGCCGTATTCTTATCTCTGCAAGCCAAACAGACACACACACATACACACACACTTACACACGCACACACACGCACACACGCACACACACACATACACTCTTCACCTCTCGACTCCTACCAATTAGTCGCCACTTACGACAGGCAGGGCCTTCTTGCCTCGGCCGTATTCTTATCTCTGCAAGCCGAACGGACACACACACACTCACACACACACGCACGCACACACGCACACACACGCACACACACAAACACACACACAAATACACTCTTCACCTCTCGACTCCTACCCATTAGTCGCCACTTACGACAGGCAGGGCCTTCTTGCCTCGGCCGTATTCTTATCTCTGCAAGCCGAACGGACACACACACACTCACACACAGACGCACGCACACACGCACACACACGCACACACGCACACACACACATGCACTCTTCACCTCTCGACTCCTACCAATTAGTCGCCACTTACGACAGGCAGGGCCTTCTTGCCTCGGCCGTATTCTTATCTCTGCAAGCCGAACGGACACACACACACTCACACACACACGCACGCTCACACGCACACCCACGCACACACGCACACACACACATACACTCTTCACCTCTCGACTCCTACCTATTAGTCGCCTCTTACGATAGGCAGGGCCTTCTTGCCTCGGTTGTGCTCTTATCTCTGCAAGCCGAACTAACACACACACATACTCACACACGCACACACGCATACACACATACACTCTTCACCTCTCGACTCCTACTTATTAGTCGCCCCTTACAAGAGGCAGGACCTTCTTGCCTCGGCCGTATTCTTATCTCTGCAAGCCAAACAGACACACACACATACACACACACGCACACACACGCACACACGCACACACACATACACTCTTCACCTCTCGACTCCTACCCATTAGTCGCCTCTTAACGACAGGCAGTGCCTTCTTGCCACGGCCGTGTTCTCATCTCTGCGAGCCGACCGGACACACACACACACACTGACACACACACATACACACACACACTCACACACGCACGCACACACGCACACACATACATACACTCTTCACCTCTCGACTCCTACCAATTATTCTCCTCTTACGACAGGCAGGGACTTCTTGCCACGGCCGTGTTCTTATCTCTGCAAGCCAAACGGACACACACACACTCACACACCCACACACGCACACGCACCCGCACACGCACACACTCTCCACCTCTCGACTCCTATCCATTAGTCGCCTCTTACGACAGGCATGGCCTTCTTGCCACCGCTTTTTTCTTATCTCTGCGAGCGAAGGGACACACACACACACACATACACACACACACTCACACACACATGCACACACGCACGCACACACGCACACACACATACACTCACACACACAAACACGCACATAAGCACACACATACATTCTTCACCTCTCTAATCCTACCTATTAGTCGCCTCTCACGACAGGCAGGGCCTTCTTGCCTCGGCCGTATTCTTATCTCTGCAAGCCAAACAGACACACACACATACACAAACACTTACACACGCACACACACGCACACACGCACACACACACATACACTCTTCACCTCTCGACTCCTACCAATTAGTCGCCACTTACTACAGGCAGGGCCTTCTTGCCGCGGCCGTATTCTTATCTCTGCAAGCCGAACGGACACACACACACTCACACACACACGCACGCACACACGCACACACACGCACACACACACACACACAAATAAACTCTTCACCTCTCGACTCCTACCCATTAGTCGCCACTTACGACAGGCAGGGCCTTCTTGCCTCGGCCGTATTCTTATCTCTGCAAGCCGAACGGACGCACACACTCACACACACACGCACGCACACACGCACACACACGCACACACGCACACACACATATACACTCTTCACCTCTCGACTCCTACCAATTAGTCGCCACTTACGACAGGCAGAGCCTTCTTGCCTCGGCCGTATTCTTATCTCTGCAAGCCGAACGGACACACACACATACTCACACACACACGCACGCTCACACGCACACACACGCACACACGCACACACACATACACTCTTCACCTCTCGACTCCTACCTATTAGTCGCCTCTTACGATAGGCAGGGCCTTCTTGCCTCGGTTGTGCTCTTATCTCTGCAAGCCGAACTAACAAACACACATACTCACACACGCACACACGCACACACGCATACACACATACACTCTTCACCTCTCGACTCCTACTTATTAGTTGCCCCTTACAAGAGGCAGGGCCTTCTTGCCTCAACCGTATTCTTATCTCTGCAAGCCAAACAGACACAAACATATACACACACACACACGCACACACACGCACACACACGCACACACGCACACACACACATACACTCTTCACCTCTCGACTCCTACCCATTAGTTGCCTCTTAACGACAGGCAGTGCCTTCTTGCCACGGCCGTGTTCTCATCTCTGCGAGCCGACCGGACACACACACACACTGACACACACACATACACACACACACTCACACACGCACGCACACACGCACACACACATACACTCTTCACCTCTCGACTCCTACCCATTATTCTCCTCTTACGACAGGCAGAGACTTCTTGCCACGGCCGTGTTTTTATCTATGCAAGCCAAACGGACACACACACACACGCACACACACACACACACGCACACGCACACGCACACGCACACACTCTCCACCTCTCGACTCCTATCCATTAGTCGCCTCTTACGACAGGCATGGCCTTCTTGCCACCGCTTTTTTCTTATCTCTGCGAGCGAAGGGACACACACACACACATACACACACACACTCACACACACACACGCACATACGCACGCACACACGCACACACATATACATTCTTCACCTCTCTAATCCTACCTATTAGTCGCCTCTCACGACAGGCAGGGCCTTCTTGCCTCGGCCGTGTTCTTATTTCTGCAAGACGAACGGACACGGACACACATACTTACACACGGACACACGCACGCACACACGCACACACACATACACTCACACACACACAAACACGTACACACGCACACACACATACATTCTTCACCTCTCGACTCCTACCTATTAGTCGCCTCTTATGATAGGCAGGGCCTTCTTGCCTTGGGGGTGTTCTTATCTCTGCAAGCCGAACGGACACACACACATACTCACACACTCACACACACACGCACACACGCACACACACATACACTCTTCACCTCTCGACTCCTACCTATTAGTCGCCTATTACGATAGGCAGGGCCTGCTTGCCTCGGTCGTGTTCTTATTTCTGCAAGCCGAACTAAAACACACACATACTCACACACGCACACACACACGCACACACGCACACACACACACATACACTCTTCACCTCTCGACTCCTACTTATTAGTCGCCCATTACAAGAGGCAGGGCCTTCTTGCCTCTGCCGTATTTTTATCTCTGCAAGCCAAACAGACACACACACATACACACACACTTACACACGCACCCACACGCACACGCACACGCACACACTCTTCACCTCTCGACTCCTATCCATTAGTCGCCTCTTAAGACAGGCAGGGCCTTCTTGCCACGGACGTATACCTATCTCTGCGAGCCGAACGGACACACACACACACACACTTGCACACATACACACATACACGCTTCACCTCTCGACTCCTACCCATTAGTCGCTCCTTACAGCAAGCATGGCCTTCTTGCCACGGACGTATTCTTATCTCTGCGAGCCGAAGGGATACACACACACATACACGCACACACACACGCACACACGCACACACACATATACACTCTTCACTACTCGACTCCTACCCATTAGTCGCCTCTTACGACAGGCAGGGCCTTCTTGCCACGGCCGTGTTCGTATCTCTGCGAGCCGACTGGACACACACACTCACACACACAAATACACACACACACTCACACATGCACACACACGCACACACGCACACTCACACCCACATACACTCTTCACCTCTCGACTCCTACCCATTACTCGCCTCTTACGACAGGCAGGGCCTTCTTGCCTCGGCCGTATTCTTATCTCTGCAAGCCGAACGGACGCACACACTCACACACACACGCAAGCACACACGCACACACACGCACACACGCACACACACATATACACTCTTCACCTCTCGACTCCTACCAATTAGTCGCCACTTACGACAGGCAGGGCCTTCTTGCCTCGGCCGTATTCTTATCTCTGCAAGCCGAACGGACACACACACATACTCACACACACACGCACGCTCACACGCACACACACGCACACACGCACACACACATACACTCTTCACCTCTCGACTCCTACCTATTAGTCGCCTCTTACGATAGGCAGGGCCTTTTTGCCTCGGTTGTGCTCTTATCTCTGCAAGCCGAACTAACAAACACACATACTCACACACGCACACACGCACACACGCATACACACATACACTCTTCACCTCTCGACTCCTACTTATTAGTCGCCCCTTACAAGAGGCAGGGCCTTCTTGCCTCGGCCGTATTCTTATCTCTGCAAGCCAAACAGACACAAACATATACACACACACACACGCACACACACGCACACACGCACACACACACACATACACTCTTCACCTCTCGACTCCTACCCATTAGTTGCCTCTTAACGACAGGCAGTGCCTTCTTGCCACGGCCGTGTTCTCATCTCTGCGAGCCGACCGGACACACACACACACTGACACACACACATACACACACACACTCACACACGCACGCACACACGCACACACACATACACTCTTCACCTCTCGACTCCTACCCATTATTCTCCTCTTACGACAGGCAGGGACTTCTTGCCACGGCCGTGTTTTTATCTCTGCAAGCCAAACGGACACACACACACACGCACACACACACACGCACACGCACACGCACACGCACACGCACACACTCTCCACCTCTCGACTCCTATCCATTAGTCGCCTCTTACGACAGGCATGGCCTTCTTGCCACCGCTTTTTTCTTATCTCTGCGAGCGAAGGGACACACACACACACATACACACACACTCACACACACACACGCACATACGCACGCACACACGCACACACACACATACATTCTTCACCTCTCTAATCCTACCTATTAGTCGCCTCTCACGACAGGCAGGGCCTTCTTGCCTCGGCCGTGTTCTTATTTCTGCAAGACGAACGGACACGGACACACATACTTACACACGGACACACGCACGCACACACGCACACACACATACACTCACACACACACAAACACGTACACACGCACACACACATACATTCTTCACCTCTCGACTCCTACCTATTAGTCGCCTCTTACGACAGGCAGGGCCTTCTTGCCTTGGGGGTGTTCTTATCTCTGCCAGCCGAACGGACACACACACATACTCACACACTCACACACACACGCACACACGCACACACACATACACTCTTCACCTCTCGACTCCTACCTATTAGTCGCCTATTACGATAGGCAGGGCCTGCTTGCCTCGGTCGTGTTCTTATTTCTGCAAGCCGAACTAATACACACACATACTCACACACGCACACACACACGCACTCACGCACACACACACACACATACACTCTTCACCTCTCGACTCCTACTTATTAGTCGCCCATTACAAGAGGCAGGGCCTTCTTGCCTCTGCCGTATTTTTATCTCTGCAAGTTTTACAGACACACACACATACACACACACTTACACACGCACCAACACGCACACGCACACGCACACACTCTCCACCTCTCGACTCCTATCCATTAGTCGCCTCTTAAGACAGGCAGGGCCTTCTTGCCACGGACGTATACCTATCTCTGCGAGCCGAACGGACACACACACACACACTTGCACACATACACACATACACGCTTCACCTCTCGACTCCTACCCATTAGTCGCTCCTTACAGCAAGCATGGCCTTCTTGCCACGGACGTATTCTTATCTCTGCGAGCCGAAGGCATACACACCCACATACACACACACGCACACACGCACACACACACATACACTCTTCACCTCTTGACTCCTACCTATTAGTCGCCTCTTACGATAGGCAGGGCCTTCTTGCCTCGGCCGTGTTCGTATCTCTGCGAGCCGACTGGACACACACACTCACACACACAAATACACACACACACTCACACACGCACACACACGCACACTCACACACATATACACTCTTCACTTCTCGACTCCTAATCATTAGTCGCCTCTTACGAAAGGCAGTGCCTTCTTGCCACGGCCGTGTTCGTATCTCTGAGAGCCGACTGGACACACACACACACTCACACATGCACACACACGCACACACGCACACACACACACATACACTTTTCACCTCTCGACTCCTACCCATTAGTTGCCTCTTACGACAGGCATGGCCTTCTTGCCTCGGCCGTATTCTAATCTCTGCGAGCCGAATGGACACGCATACATACACACACACACACTTACACACGCACAAACACACACACACCCACACACGCACACACACACACACACATACACTCTTCACCTCTCGACTCCTACCAATTAGTCGCCACTTACGACAGTCAGGGCCTTCTTGCCTCGGCCATATTCTTATCTCTGCAAGCCGAACGGACACATACACACTCACACACACAAGCACGCACACACGCACACACACGCACACACACAAAAACACTTTTCACCTCTCGACTCCTACCAATTAGTCGCCACTTACGACAGGCAGGGCATTCTTGCCTCGGCCGTATTCTTATCTCTGCAAGCCGAACGGACATATACACACTCACACACACACGCACGCACACACGCACACACAAGCACACACACACACAAATACATTCTTCACCTCTCGACTCCTACCCATTAGTCGCCTCTTACGACAGGTATTGCCTTGTTGCCTCGGCCGTATTCTGATCTCTGCGAGCCGAATGGACACACACAAACATACACACACACACTTACACACGCACAAACACACACACCCACACACGCACACACTCACGTACTCTCTTCACCTCTCGACTCCTACCCATTAGTCGCCTCTTACGACAGGCAGGGACTTCTTGCCACGGCCGTGTTCTTATCTCTGCAAGCCGAACGGACACACACACACACGCACACACAAACACACGCACACAGGCACACACGCACACAGGCACACACGCACTCACGCACACACACGCACATACGCACGCACACACGCACACACATATACATTCTTCACCTCTCTTATCCTACCTATTAGTCGCCTCTCACGACAGGCAGGGCCTTCTTGCCTCGGCCGTGTTCTTATTTCTGTAAGACGAACGGACACGGACACACATACTTACACACGGACACACGCACGCACACACGCACACACACATACACTCACACACACACAAACACGTACACACGCACACACACATACATTCTTCACCTCTCGACTCCTACCTATTAGTCGCCTCTTATGATAGGCAGGGCCT